>NC_135233.1:488121006-488423188 GCF_051348905.1 Ranitomeya variabilis | reverse complement strand
CCTCTTACAAAAAAACTAATACCATAAAACTGTATACATTTTTATTCCAATAAATTTAAAAACCAAACTAGAACTGAAAAAACGTAATGCAAAACCAGGCCACTAGATTTGACCCCCAATACTAGACCACATCAAGGATAGGTTAGGGTGTAGGTACAGTATACCTGTTTCGCCCTCTCCACCTCTGACTGAACTCTACCTATCTGCGGAGGGTGGCACCCTCTTGAACGCAATGTGGCGCCCCCGCTCCTTGTGGTGTCTCAGACGCCTCCGCGTCAGATCCGTTCAACTCGCCTCTCAAAGCGCATGTGCCGGCGTCCTTCCCTATCCTCGTGGTGTCTCAGACGCCTCCGCGTCAGGTCCGTTCAACTCGCCTCTCAAAGCGCATGTGCCGGTGTCCTTCCCTATCCTCGTGGTGTCTCAGACACCTCCGCGTCAGGTCCGTTGAACCCGCCTCTCAAAGCGCAAGTGCCGGCGTCCTTCCCTATCCTCGTGGTGTCTCAGACGCCTCCGTGTCAGGTCTGTTCAACTCGCCTCTCAAAGCGCATGTGCCGGCGTCCTTCCCTATCCTCGTGGTGTCTCAGACGCCTCCGTGTCAGGTCCGTTCAACTCGCCTCTCAAAGCGCATGTGCCGGCGTCCTTCCCTATCCTCGTGGTGTCTCAGACGCCTCCGCGTCAGGTCCGTTTAACTCGCCTCTCAAAGCACATGTGCCGGTGTCCTTCCCTATCCTCGTGGTGTCTCAGACACCTCCGCGTCAGGTCCGTTGAACTCGCCTCTCAAAGCGCATGCGCCGGCGTCCTTCCCTATCCTCGTGGTGTCTCAGACGCCACGTCAGGTCAGCACAGTTAGGTGCACAGGCCTCTGCATCCTGGGATACCAGGGACAGCCACCGAGGAGCGGGGGCGCCATATTGCATCCAAGAGGGTGCCAACCTCTGCTGGAAGGTAGCGATCACTATAGGGTTAACCATAGGATGCCATTCACTTCCAGAGTGCCAGATCTATTTTTCTATTTCTTTACTAGACAGTTTTTTGTGGTGGTAGTCTGTCTAGAATCTCTTGGTTAGTTGTATATTGTTTAGACACTAGCTAATATTGTGTATTGTGTCTGTCTTGTAGGGGTATATTTGGAAAACCCCCTTCTTGGTGTAATAACTAGGGATTTCTAGGGATAGGAGGGCAAGCCCCCGAGGAGCGGGGGCGCCACATTGCGTTCAAGAGGGTGCCAACCTCCGCAGATAGGTCCAGGGTTCAGTCAGAGGTGGAAAGGGAAAAACAGGTATACCTACACCCTAACCTATCCTTGATGTGGTCTAGTATTGGGGGTCAAATCTAGTGACCTGGTGTTGTATTATTTTTTTTCAGTTCTAGTTTGGTTTTTAAATTTATTGGAATAACAATTTATACAGTTTTATTGTATTAGTTTTTTGTAAGTCGTGATCCTGACTTTACCTCCTGACCATAATATCAGGGGAGAGAAGGATTAAGAGCAGTGACGTAGCTAGGGTTTTGGTTCGGGGGGGCGAAGCTTCTGAGTGGGCCCCTAACCAGGTAACCTTGATTACAACTGGGTGACGCACCTTAAAGTATGTGCACACGTTGCAGATTTCTTGCAGAAATTTCCTGAAGAAAACCGGAAATTTTCTGCAAGAAATCCGCATTTTTTTTTTTGCGTTTTTTTTCCGGTTTTTTTGCGTTTTTTTAGCATTCTGCAAGCGTAATTAGCTTGCAGAATGCTAAAGTTTTCCAAGCGACCTGTAGCATCGCTTGGAAAACTGACTGACAAGTTGGTCACACTTGTCAAACATAGCGTTTGACAAGTGTGACCAACTTGTTACTATAGATGCAGCTTTTGCAGCATCTATAGTAAAAGATAGAACGTTTAAAAATAATAAAAAAAATAAAAAAAATGCTTATACTCACCCGCAGACATCAGATCTCCTCACCGGCGTCCGTTCCGTATAGATGGTGTGTGCGCGCAGGGCCTTCCATGACGTCACGGTCACGTGAGCGGTCTCGGCCAATCACAGGACAGTGACGTCATTCGGCAAGGTCCTTCACCGCACACCAGCTACAGGAACCGAAGCCAGCGTGCAGCACAGAGGCGGGAACACTTCGGGGGCCATCAGAGGGTGAGTATAGGACTATTTTTTATTTTAATTCTTATTTTTTTACCAATTATATGGTGCCCAGTGCGTGGAGGAGAGTCTCCTCTCCTCCACCCTGGGTACCAACCGCACATAATCTGCTTACTTCCCGCATGGTGGGCACAGCCCCGTGCGGGAAGTAAGCAGATCAATGGACCCCTAGGTGTGCGGAATCCCCTGCAATTCCGCATTTTAATGAACATGTTGCTTTTTTTTCCGCGATGCGATTTTTTCGCGGAAAAAAAGGCTACATTTGCACAAAAAATGCGGAATACACTGAAAATAATGGGAGGCATATGTTAGCGTTTTTTTCGCGTTTTTATCACGTTTTTATAGCGAAAAAACGCGAAAAAAACGCGAAAAATACTGAACGTGTGCACATGGCCTAATAGTGGAGGAGAACCTCAACAGATGATTGCGATGTTGCTGAAAATAATCTCTATACAAAGAGCAACATTGATATTGCCAGTCCTACAAAACATATAACAGATCAAAGTACAGTTGCAGATGGTGACAGATTTGTACAGATTTGTAAGTCGTGCTTTATACTAATACAGAATTATAGTAAATATACTTTTTGTAAAGTCAGGATCAGCTACAAAATGCTGATATCAAAATGTCCTCTGAAAAGCTGTGTCCACAGAGCAGGGCCAGCATTATGGGGGTGCAGACTGGGCAGCTGCACAGGGGCCACAGGCATAGAGGGGCTCCCCTGCTTGTCCTCTCTAGTCTAAGCTGTAAGGAGTCTTCAGAGCTGCATGCAGTTTCACTTCTGGCAGCCGACGACCAGACAGAAGAAAATGCAGAGAACACGGCCACAGTACAGAGTACCCCCACATAAACTGTTGTTTTCTTTTGTAAACTGGGTGCAAAAATCTAAACTATTCAATATTACACCATATCTTTAAAGTCATGTACACAATAGACTTTTTTAGGTGCCTGGAAACCACCTGAAAAAGTGCTACAAAGAATGATCACAATGAACAGCAATCTACAAAAAACTTGTAGTGTACGGGTTGTCTTTTGTTACTTCTTTTAACCACATTTGAAAGCTGGGAAGCGGTTTCAAGAAGTAGCATGTTCATTCCTTGAGGGGTTTCTAAGATCACTACTTAAATTTAAGTATAAAAGCCAGCAGAAAACGCTAGTTGTGAAGCTGCCGCAAAAATTATGGGAAACATGTCCAACATTGTTTTAAAAATCATAAAAGTCGCTTTTGCCACTTTAAAGCACCACCACTTTCTAACAATGTTTTTCCCACCTGAAGAGTCATACCCATTTTGGCCTTAGTGTTCCTGAGGCTGGACTACATCACGCATCATGATTAGCCTGTTCTGAGTCCTGTGCGTCCACTGTTGGCTTTTCGCTCTGAGACATGCCCCATGAAGTTGGGTGGACTTGTATTGATTGCAATGGTGTGAACAATGGAAGCCACCAGTCTGCCTGAAGAGGAATTTGAAATGAGCCTGCCCAGGAACTGAAGACAATGGTGTTCGTGCAGAAGATGGTTAGAAAGCGAAACAACTAGTATATAAGACATTGGTGGCGCCTTAGGTTAAGCTCCCATGATGCTGCATATTTTCGCTGCTCAAAAAACGCAGCGTCTTACAGTGCCAAAAAAATGGATGGGATTTATAGAAATCTCATTCTCACTGTTCTTTTTTTTTGCGCTTCATAAACTGGCCTGTAGTGCGTGTTTGAGATCTGCAAAATGGCAATTTCTCTTATGGATACACTAAGTTTTATGTGCCGATTTTATCCATAGAATTACATTAAATATGGAAAAACACATATGCGTTTCTTTTGCGGCGGAATATGCAAAATTGACTTTTCAGAGAGGAAGAGCACTTGAACCCTAGTGCCACCTATTGGAAGCAACGACCCTAAAAGTCAACATTGACCCTTTAACGAGCCTTGCCATATGACTTAGGATAAAAGGCAAGACAAAATCTCAATTTACAGGCACAGTGTTTCGGGGTGTTGCCTCTCGTCAGTGCAAAGTATGAGATCTGATTTCGCTAGGTGAGAGGCTTAAAACTGAGGTCTAAGGGGTAATGCTTCTCCTTACGGAGAGTAACGATCTAAGGAGTAACGACAAGCCTGTCGTGTCACAGTGAGGAGACTTATACGCCAAGCATGCTCCTCTGGGAAATTAAATATGCTAAGTCATATGACATACGCTTGTTAAAGGATCGATATTGACTGTTAGGATCGCTACTTCCAACAGGTGGCGATAGAGTTCAAGTTCTCTTCTTCTCTGAAGAGGCAATTTGCATATTTATTTTTCAAGAGGAGCATTGCATGGGTATAAGTCTCCTCACTGTGACATGCCTGGATTGTGGTTACTCCTTAAATCCCTTTTGCAGTGGAAACCCACTAAAAATTCATGTAATCCGTTCATGACTGTATCAATAAAGGTTTACCAAAGCCAAATATAATGAAGTATCAAAAACAATCAAAAGCAAAGCACTTTTTAAAACATGATGAACCAAAAAGACAAAAATCGCAGCATCAAAACCGCAATAAAAATGAACGTATAAAAAACGTAATTAAAAAAACACAAGAAACCTACCGTAATTTATATAATAGGTGCAGAAATGCTGCAGAAAATCTGCAATATCAAAAACTCAACATATACTCATCTTGGGAACGTAGCCTTCAAGACGTAATACCTAATTATGGATTTCCTTTAAATGTTGTTGCCACTGGTAAACGGAATTTTCTGACCACACTGAGTCACAGCTTTGAATTATTCCCTCCAACAAGATGGTGACTGACAAGGCTGCCCGTAGGGGAGTCAGAAAAGTCTTTCCTGCAGTCTCATACAAGTGACATTCCACCATGTCGTTGGGCTGGGTCGTCTCCAATTATTATTATAATGATATTTAAGTGTTGGCAAAAGTTTTTTTGGGCACATTGCCCGGGATTGCGCTAAAAAAAGTTTTGTACAAGTTTATTGCAATCTGTATGTGATTTTGGCAAACGAACAGTAAATGGTGTGAGTGTCTGATGTGCATGGATGCAGGATTTTGGCTCCGAGCAATAATCCTGGGTGAGTTTGTACGCAGCCCTGAGACAGCTGAAGGCACAAATGAGATTATTTTTGTGTTCTTGCGTTCATGTGCCTGATTAGCATGAAAAAGAGTTAAGTGTATTGAAAGGCATATGATTTGGACAGGAAGTAAAGCATGAAACCATTTCCAGAGAGTTGGAACATCTACAGGAAGAGCGGACACAGACAGATGAGGGCCCCTCATGAGGGCCAGAACACTATACGGACCTTTAGCAGTCCAATAGCGCCTCACAATGCACAATTCCACTTTCTTTGGAGGTGGTAATGAGCCCCTTTAATTCTTGTGCCCCTGCATAGTTGCACAGGTTGCATCAATGATATGTCCACCCCTGGTCTACAGCACTCTGTTTCCGTCACCCAGTATCAGTCTTGAAAGACTTAGTTACAGGTAGAAGCTACGCATTTTGCAATAGCATGTATTATCTATCTGAGGGATAGATAGATGCAAAAATTTGGTGTGCTGACTCAGCCAGGTCAGTGGAGGGGTGGTTGTCTCTGGGGTTGTCCAGGAAACGAAACACTGGCTGCACAGAGTAGACCACAACCGATAGAGAATGAGAAGTGTGGAGAAGAAAAGGACACAAAGGCAGAGTTGCCCACAGGACACCAGTGAATGAGGGACCGGGAGAGGGCTCACCCTGTGGTAGTATAGACTTCTTGTGGTCTTCTGAAGGCAAGAGCATGTGCTGCTCCTGTGAGACTAAGAGAGCCTCTAAGGCCATAGAAAGTCACAAGGAGCCAGTCAGGAACTCCTTATTGTTTGTAGAAGATGAAAATGAACCCTTCTACAAAATGACTACAAATGTGTTGCCACATTTCAAGTATTTACTGTCCTAGTAAAGAGGATCATTGAACTGTGTCCTGCCATGTTTTATTTTGTGGGTCCTGTTCTACCACAGATTCTTGACCACATATGGCAGAGCAACATCTTTTTACATGTCACGTGTCTTTCAGTTTTCCCCGGACCTGGAATGACCCACTTAGAGACTGATAAATAACCTGATTACAAGGAGGAAGGATATATGCTGTGCCTCATCAGCAGAATTTGCATCCACCGATTTTTGATTTCTCAGTAAGCCTAATTGACCAGTCAGTGTTGTGTGCTCTGTTTCACCAGTAAGCGCGGGGAGCTCTGTTTCACCAGTAAGCATGATGATCTCCGTTTCACCAATAAGCGCGGGGAGCTCTGTTTCACCAGTAAGCGCGGGGACCTCTGTTTCACCAGTAAGCATAGTGAGCTCCGTTTCACCAGTAAGCATGGTAAGCTCCGTTTCACCAGTCGAGCTGGGAGCTCCGTTTCACCAGTAAGCGCCGGGAGCTCCATTTCACCAGTAAGCGTGGGGAGCTCCGTTTCACCAGTAAGCATAGTGAGCTCCATTTCACCAGTAAACGTGATGAGCTCCGTTTCACCGGTAAGAGCGGGGAGCTCCGTTTCACCAGTAAGCGCCGGGAGCTCCGTTTCACCAGAAAGCGTGGTGAGCTACGTTTCACCAGTAAGCGTGGTAAGCTCTGTTTCACCAGTAAGTGCAGGGAGCTCCATTTCACCAGTAAGCATTGTAAGCTCCGTTTCTTCCTTATTGAAATACCCTGATCCTTATAATTAGATAATTAATAATAGAAGCATTATGAACTTAGCCATTATAGAAGTTGCTGGAAGTCCAAATGGACATCTACAATCATATCCAGTAGACAGTAGAAATATGCCACAAGCTTCTATTTATCTACATCCTTAAACGTTTACACACCGACAATGACAAACTCCGAGAGGACGATCATTCTACCACTTCAGCGTGATAAAGTGCTTTGGCTACGATATCCCAAAATGTTGCCATATGTTGAGGCTGTTTGCATAATAGAAACTATTTCCATGGAACAAGTATTTATTCGGATGAATTTCAGCTATGGCTTCAGGTGATGTGTTTTCACTAGTCATCAACATGTTGTTCTGCTGATAAGGTGTGCATCAATTACCTCTGGCTTCTCACAATCCTCTCCTTCAGTCTGCATCAATGGTGCGTATCTGAATATGTGATCGTCTGTTTTTTCTGTTTCTGTGAGCCTGTGTGTACTTAGATCTGCACTATCATTCTTTATTGGAACTAAATTCAGTATGTTGGCCAAAATCCCAAAACTGTACCATTTGATGAGCAAGAAGTAGGATAGGGAGGGCCTCTTTCCTTTTTTTAAACTGATGATAAAATGAAAGCCGAGTCCTGATGTTCAGGACCTACCCTGTATGTAGTTTGGGTTGACTACAACTGTGCAAGCTATTCTGCTGAACTAAGCTTTATGAATGTTGACTAGTAATACATCTATGCCAGGACAGTGACAAGGAGCCTGACATAAGCCATGCGTAGATATTATTAATATTGGCACTTTTTTGGTATTCTGATTACTTTGGTCAGCAGCAGTCGGTGTTGTTGGCTATGTAGTGGTATGAATACAAGCAATCTAAGGGGTAACATTTCTCCTTGTGAAGAGTGACATGTCGGCATAATGAGAACTATAAGCCATGCAATGCTATCCACAAGGAGAAACATTACCCTTTAGATCCCCTGTCAGAGGCCTCTCACCCAGCCAAGGCAGATTTCCTGCTTTGCACTGATGAGAGGCAAGGACCGCAAAACACGTGTCTGCAAACTGAGCTTCTGGTTTGGCTTATCATCCTAAATCATGTGGCAATAGGTGGTGTTAGAGTTCTAGTCCTCTTCCTCTCTGAAGAGGCTATCTGAATATATAAATTTTCAGGGAAGCATTGCATGGCCTATAAGTCTTCTTATGCCGACATGGCATTCTTTACAAGGAAAAGCGTTACCCTATGATCTCTCTGCCAGAGGACTCTTACCCAGCCAAATCAGACTTCCTGCTTCGCACTGATGAGGGGCAAACAACCCAAAACACGTATCTGCCAACTGGGTTGTCTAACTGGCTATCACATGTAATGTGGCCAGGCTGCTAAAGGGTCGATATTGACTTTTAGGATTGCTACATTCAATAGGTGGCGCTAGAGACCTCTTCTCTAAAGAGAATATTTCCATGAATTTGAGGAAATAATAGAACAAAGAGAATAAAGTAAATTGAGACCCAATGTACTAAGCAAAAAGGAATTTGTGCGATTACTGAAATAGACGTACGTGTTACAGGCAGTGATGCTTAAATGATTCTTTTGTGCATCTATCCCAATCTGATAATTTACAGCATTGAAACTGAGCAACAGGATTAGGGAGACATTATTATTCTTTACTGGCCAATCTGCACAGGGTTGCTGTCATATAGAAAGTTGTTTGACCATTGGAAATACCACTGCTCGTTCTCACTACAATTAAATTATATGCTAAATTGAAATTATAGCCAACTTCCTAATACTTGTTGGCATCCTAGGTAACATCATGTTACAAGGGCTGACTAATCAGAGAGGCATCAAGGATGCCAACAGGTAGCATGAAGTTCCCTGTACTCTGGTCCGGCTGCTACGAAGTAGTGAAATGATCGCTGGTCCTTAGTCTTATAAACAGTTATGTTCAATCTTAGTGTATATATATATATAGCTTCCATCAACTGCATCTATGGGCATGAATGGAATGGAAAGGATAGGGGCGTAATGATAGTGGTTGCAGAAGACGTGACCGGGCCCATGCAGGTGAAAGGTTCGCCAATGCCCAGCGCAAACTTCAACTGGATGTGTGTCCACGGATGCAAATTCAGCTGAAGTGTATTGTGGTGCAGAGATGTGCCGGGTCTGTGCGCTGCAATACACACTGCTGGCCAATCAAAAGCCTGCGGCTGACATCAGCATGCACGTGACTGGGGACTAATCGCAGTGACGTCATTTGCTCCAGTCATTTGCACGCTGAAGTCAGCTGCTGGCTTCAGATGAGGTTGTGCCATGCAACGGGGCAGCGGAGGGAAGTATAATTGTGTTTTTTTTTTTCGGCATTAAAGAAGAGCGCCAGAACAGGGGACATATAACAGGAAGAGCCTAGGATGGAGAATACATAAACCAGGATGGTTCCAAGGATAAGGGACATATATAACAGGATGGGGAATATATATACCAGGATGGGGCCCAGGATAATGAACATACATATCAGGATGGAGGACATATATACCAGGTTGGGACCCAGCAAAGGGAAATATATACCAGGATGGGGTATTTATACCAGGATGGGCAACATATATACCAAGATTTGGAACATATGTGCCTGGATGGGGAACATATATAAACCAGGATAGGGAACATATATACCAGGAGGGAGAATATATACACCAGGATGGGGAACATATATATTAAGATGGGCCCAGGAGGGGGAACATATATGGATCGCCCCCAGAGTAGGGCAATGGGGTACTCGGCACCGGGTCCTGCGGTTCGGGGGATGTCACGGTGGCTGACCCGGTCCGTGGCCCTCAGGGGTGTCCAGTAAAAGAGTTTATATATGGGCAAGGCGCAATAAAGAACGAGGAGACAAGTTTGCAGTCTTTTACCTTGTTTACTGAAGACTTCAGATGGTATCCTCAGCCTGGAGCGCCAGATGACAGGACAGGCAGAGTCCGGTCGGTCTGAAGGCAATTCCAGAGTCCCCTTGTCCAGGTGGAAATCAGTAGCCTTCCTACTAGCGCCTGTGTGTTGTAGTACCTCCCTGCTGAGCTCCTCGGTAAGGTCCTCACAACTGATGTTGGTGTTCTAGATGTTATTTCTTCCTCTCTGTCCCCCAGATGGTATGGATAGGACAAACCCGTATGACTGATGGCCTGAGGCTTGTTTATAGGGACCCTGGAGACGCCCCGGCCCCCACAAGTTGCCACTGTGTCTTCTTAGGTATTAAGGTCGGGCAGCCAACTTGGAATTGACTGTCCTGCCGGTCTCTGGAGCAAGGCTTAGAGACAGTTGCTCCCTCGGTGTTCCTGACTACTGGCTTCTGCGCCTCAGAAAGGAGCAGCTTATTCCTGGCTGGTCTCCCTCTGATATTCCTCTCCTGTGCTCTGCTTTCCTGCACACTCTCTGCAGTATGTTCACCTTTTAGTGTCTTTTCCCAGGAGTTGCAGCACGTAAGGCCAGCAGAGCTACTCTTCTTCTGTCTGCCTGACAGGAACTGAACTCTGAACCTTTTTTCCCTCCAGATCAGGATGTAAATAGGGGAGTTCACCCCCCTACAGGCTTAGAGCTCCCCCTTCTGGTCTGGAGTGTGAACATGTTGCATGTGTGTAATACCTGAATGTGGTTGTCTTTCATTGCCTTCAGACATGACATCACTTCTCCCCTGAAAGGATAATGACATCACTGCGACGACCAGGACACTGGGGCGCCGCATATATACCAGGATTGGGATCATTTACACCAGGATAGGGAACATATATACCAGGATGGGGATCATGTACACCAGGATGTGGAAAATATATACCAGGATGGGGCCCAGGATTAGGAACATATATTCCAGGACAGGGAGCATATATACCAGAATGGGCCCAGGATGAGGAACATAAATACCAGGATGGAGGTCTGTCATGATTCCCCAATGGCATGGGAACATCAGAAACACAAAAATAACAGACTAGCTCTCGGGTGATGGAAACTCAAGCTGACCGTGACCTAAATCTACCACACAACTAACAGTAGCCAGGAAGCATTCCTACGGCTGCCTAGATGCCATGCGCCAGCCGGAGAACTAACTACGCCTGGAAGAGGAAGGAACAGACCTGGCTTACCTCTAGAGAAATTCCCCAAAGATGATAGTAGCCCCCACGTATATTAACGGTGAGTTCAGAGGAAAAGACATACACACTATGAAGGTAGATTTAGCAAAGCGAGGTCCACTTACTAGATAGAGGAAGGATACAAAAGAGGACTTCACGGTCAGCTGAAAAACCCTTTCAAAAAACCCATCCTGAAATTACTTTAAGACTCCTGTGTCAACTCATGACACAGGAGTGGCAATTTCAGTCCACAAGAGCTTCCAGTAACAGGAAATGACAAAACTGTAAACTGGACAAGAAAAACAAAACAATAAGGACAAGAGTCCACTTAGCTGATCAGCAGACTAGTAGCAGGAACATGCAACTGAATGACTCAGGTTACAATGATGACCGGCAAGGAAGTGACTGGAGAGCAAGGCTAAATAGGGAACTCCCAAAACTGATGGAAGCAGGTGAGCTGAGGCAGAAAAGCACACACAAGTCTCCAGTACCACCAGCCACCACCAGGGGAGCCAAAAAGCGGATCACAACAGTGGTCATAAATGCCAGGATGAGGAACATATATACTGGGATGGGCGACATATATACCAGGAAGGAGCCCAGGATGGGGGACATTACTGCGTAATGGAGGAGGGGTAGGAGGAAATTGTCTGTACTTATAGGATTTAGAACCCTACAAAGGACCATACATCTGACCAAAATGCAGATGGGGGGGCAGGTCCAAATTTTGCACCACGGCCCAGCGCATTATAGTTACGCCACTGGGAAAAGAAGACGACTGAAAGGTAGGGCGGGTAGCAATTTTGATTTTTATTAGATGCCTGATCTAATATATGATTGTTATTTGCACTCGTTGTTTCTCTACTTTCCGTGATTAGAAGTCAGTAGTTATCAGAAGGAGGATCCGCTATGGAAAAGTAAACAAAAGGCTTTATAGACAGAATGACAAGAAGCAAGAGGAATGCGCAGAATTCCTGTAAAACTGGTACACGGCAGGGTGTGCGAGAGGTAGGACAGGCTGCGTATGTAACAAATGAAAGGGCAAACACATAAAAAAAAAATTGTAAAGGTAATGGTAAACCATGGCTCTCTGCCAATAAGTCCTTGAATAGGTAAGTGTAAGGCCGGCTTCACACTAGGCGTATGAAAATACGGTCCGTTTTTTTACCACCGTAATACGCAGTAATTGTCCCAAAACACTGTTCCGTATTCAATGCAAGGATGTGATTTTTACGCACAAATTTATCCGTGTGTCATCCGTATGGCTTCCGTACAGCGATTTGCAAAATGGACAAATCAAGGATCCATCGGCTCAAATATTCTTAAAAACATATATACAGTCTATATATATACACTCACCGGCCACTTTATTAGGTACACCATGCTAGTAACGGGTTGGACCCCCTTTTGCCTTCAGAACTGCCTCAATTCTTCGTGGCATAGATTCAACAAGGTGCTGGAAGCATTCCTCAGAGATTTTGGTCCATATTGACATGATGGCATCACACAGTTGCCGCAGATTTGTCGGCTGCACATCCCAAAGATGCTCCATACAAGGCAGGATGGATCCATGCTTTCATGTTGTTTACGCCAAATTCTGACCCTACCATCCGAATGTCGCAGCAGAAATCGAGACTCATCAGACCAAGCAACGTTTTTCCAATCTTCTACTGTCCAATTTCGATGAGCTTGTACAAATTGTAGCCTCAGTTTCCTGTTCTTAGCTGAAAGGAGTGGTACCCGGTGTGGTCTTCTGCTGCTGTAGCCCATCTGCCTCAAAGTTCGACGCACTGTGCGTTCAGAGATGCTCTTAGGCCTACCTTGGTTGTAACGGGTGGCGATTTGAGTCACTGTTGCCTTTCTATCAGCTCGAACCAGTCTGCCCATTCTCCTCTGACCTCTGGCATCAACAAGGCATTTCCGCCCACAGAACTGCCGCTCACTGGATTTTTTTTCTTTTTCGGACCATTCTCTGTAAACCCTAGAGATGGTTGTGCGTGAAAATCCCAGTAGATCAGCAGTTTCTGAAATACTCAGACCAGCCCTTCTGGCACCAACAACCATGCCACGTTCAAAGGCACTCAAATCACCTTTCTTCCCCATACTGATGCTCGGTTTGAACTGCAGGAGATTGTCTTGACCATGTCTACATGCCTAAATGCACTGAGTTGCCGCCATGTGATTGGCTGATTAGAAATTAAGTGTTAACAAGAAGTTGGACAGGTGTACCTAATAAAGTGGCCAGTGAGTGTATATACATATATATATGTCAGTGAGACACATATATACTGTATATATATTTATATTTAATTCAGCGCTAGATAGCATAAAAGCCGGTAATTCAATTGCCGGCTTTTCCTCTCTCCTTCACAAACCCATATGATATGAGACATCATTTACATACAATAAATCATCTCATATCCCTTCTTTTATTGCATATTCCTCTTTACTAATGTAACAAGTGTCTCTGTGTAAAATTTGGGGTCTCTAGCTATTAAATTAAAGGGTTAAATCCAGGAAAAAATTGGCATGGGCTCCCGCGCAATTTTCTCCACCAGAGTGGGAAAGCCAGTGACTGAGGGCAGCTATTAATAGCCTAGAGAGGGTACATGGTTATAAGACCCACCCTGGCTAAGAACATCTGCCTTCAGCCACCCCAGAAAAGGCACATCTGGAAGATGCGCCTATTCTGGCACTTAGCCTCTCTCTTCCCACTCCCGTGTAATGGTGGGATATGGGGTAATGAAGGGTTAATGTCACCTTGCTATTGTAAGGTGACATTAAGCCAGGTTAATAATGGAGAGGCGTCAATTATGACACCTATCCATTATTAATCCAATAGTATGAAATGGTTAATAAAACACACACATTATTAAAAAGTATTTTAATGAAATAAAGACACATGGTGTTTTAATATTTTATTATACTCTTAATCCACCTGAAGACCCTTGTCACCTGAAATAAAGTTAAACAAAACAAACAACAATATTCCATACCTTCCATCGTTCAGTCTTGTCCCACGCTGTAAATCCATCTGAAGGGGTTAAATCATTTTACACCCAGGAGCTCTGCTAATGCAGCTGTGCTCCTGTCTGTAAAACTTGGTGAATGAATGGAATGCAGGGGAATGTACTGTGCGCCCTCTGCTGGATGAACTCATATGAACTCGAGCCTGGGAAAATATTCTGAAAAGTTCCCAGGCTCAAGTTCATATGAGTTCATCCAGCAGAGGGCACATCACCGCGACTCGAGGTAACTACAGTACATGCTGTGCCCGTAACATGCCGTATATTACGGATGTGTAATATACGGCAGATAGGAGCTGCTCCATAGAGAATCATTGGGCCGTGTGCAATGCGTATTTTCTGGATGTATTTTCTGCGCTCATACGTCCGTAAAACTCGCTAGTATGACACCGGCCTAAGGCTGTGTGCACATATTGCAGATTTTTAGCGTTTTTTCGCGTTTTTTCGCTATAAAAACGCTATAAAAATGCATAAAAACTGCATACATTATGCATCCCATCATTTAGAATGCATTCCGCAATTTTTGTGCATATGATGCGTTTTTTTCCGCGAAAAAAACGCATCGGAGTAAAAAAACGCAGCATGTTCATTAATTTTGCGGATTTTTTGTGGATTTCCTACTATATAATGCATTGAGAAATGGCCGGAAAAATCCGCAAAAAAAACTCACCAAAAACACGCAAAAAACGCGCAAAAAACGCATGCAGATTTCTTGCAGGTTTTTCTCAGGAAATTTCTACACGAAATCCTGAACGTGTGCACATAGCCTTAAAGGGGTTCCCCATTATTATGTAAACAAAGTACATATTTGGTATCACTCTCTACACCTATTATTTATCCTTTATGGTGATCAATGTAAATAAAAAAGATCAAAAGACAGTCAAAATTGGTGTTTGCTCATCCTGCTTAACAAAAATGGAAAGACAAAATGATCAAGCAGACATCTGTACCCCAGAATTAGTATTTTATACATTTGGCGTCGACCTGCAGAAAAATGATGTCATGTGAATTATATAACAAGGTGAAAACCATAACTAATATAAAAAAGTCAATACCAGAATTGCTCTTTTTTGCTCATGTCTAGTCTTTATAGAAGGTATAGGAAGTATAGAAATAAGAAAAAGTCCTATATGCTCTAATATGGTACTGATGAAAGAAACCAAGATCTCACACAGCTCCATTAACGAGAACTTTCAACATTTATGTCTCTCAGATTATGAGGTCACAAAGACAAAAAATCCCCCCAAAAAACTATTCTAAAGTACATAAACAAAATGTTATAACTTTGGTATGAAAATAATCATACCTACCTACAGCGTAAAGTGTATGTTTCGCAGGGTGACTGTCATAAAATGTAATACATAAACAATGGCAATCCCTCTATAAAGAGTTATTGCAAGTTAATAAGTTACAAGCATCCCAAAATGGTGCATTTCTGCAATTCGTCCCACAAAAAAATAAGCCTCCTTATGGCTATATCGACAAGAAAAAATAAAATGGTTCTGGCTTTTGGAATACAATAATGAAGAATGGAAAGGAAAATTGTTCTGAAGGACCATAATAGGCCGGTCCCTTAAGATCATAAAATTGCAACTTTACTGTATGTAGGTGACAGGTAGTGGAATATGACAGGACAGATGTTATGAGTAGAGTGACCTGACACTTATGCGTAACCCTGAAATGCAGGGAAATGTTTCATGTCCCGCAGGGTAAAAAACACAACCAGACTATTCTGTAGGGTAAACCTTTGTATAACCTACATCACTGTCAGACTTGGGGCCTCCAGAGGAAATTGCCCTCACAGAACGTGCACTTTGGTATTATCAGGGAACACACAGCACATATATCATCAAAAAGGTCTCAACCTATAAGGAATTGATATCTTGGAGTATAGGACCAATTATTATTTCAGAGCAGGATCCACTGGAAGACCTTCTAGTTCTCTGGTGGGCCCGTCCTACTCTGCTCTACCAGTATTGTGTCCAAAGGACTATATTGAAGTGCCCAGTAAATACAAGTTTCACAGTAACACCACAGTAACAAAGCTGATGATTATTGCAACATTTGAAAACATGAAATATGTGATGAACACCGTACCTGACTCACTACCAGAGACTGCATGTGTCCAGGAATGTGCTGGGGAACCCCGGGGAGAAGTCCTACAGAGACATGTGAGCGCGGTTGGGAATGTGCTGCTGGTGAACAGGACCTGCAGCACATGACCGCTGGGGGAGTGGCTGGAGGCAGAGCAAGGTCCCGGTTTCCCGGGGACAATAGCAGGACAGGAAAGCCTGCAGGAGTGTTAAAACTAGCTAAGGCTGGTTTCACATTTGCGTTTTTTGCCGCTGCGTTTTTGCGCAAAAAAAGCATGCGTTTTTTTCCCTATGTTTAACATTAAAAACGCATGTGTTTTTTTTGCATGCGTTTTGCCGCGTTTGACGACGCATGCGTTTTTTATATGCTTGCGTTTTTTTGCGGAAATGCAACATGTAGTAATTTCTAGAGGCGTTTTTTTGCCGCAAAAAAAGGTATGCTTTTTTTGCGGCAAAAAAACGTATTGCTGTCTATGTAAATGAATGCGTTTTTAAGCACATGCGTTTGCTTGCGTTTTAAACGCATGCGTTTTTATAGAAAAAAACAAGAATACACCCTGATAAGCCACCCCCCACCATCAAGGTGATAAAGGGATCCTAACCCTAACCCTAACCCTAGGAATCCAAACCCTAACCCTAACCCTATCCCTAACCCTAACCCTAACAATATGACAGTGAATACTCTACGAGTTTATATTTTTAGTACTCTATAGCAATACCGTATTTCTTGGGGTGTCCACATTGAACAAAGCTTTTTATTAGAAGAATGTCCTGGTCACCAGGTCAACATAATAGCCAATCCCTATGGATCCCTAGGATCCCTAGGGTTAGGGTTAGGGTTAGGGTTAGGCTTTGGATCCCTAGGGTTAGGGTTAGGGGTAGGGTTAGGGTTAGGGTTTGGATCCCTAGGGTTAGGGGTAGGGTTAGGGTTTGGATCCCTAGGGTTAGGGTTAAGGGTAGGGTTAGTGTTAGGGGTAGGGTTAGGGTTAGGGTTTGGATCCCTAGGGTTAGGGTTAGGGTTTGGATCCCTAGGGTTAGGGTTAGGGGTAGGGTTAGGGTTTGGATCCTCAGGGTTAGGGTTAGGGTTAAGGGTAGGGTTAGGGTTAGGGTTTGGATCCCTAGGGTTAGGGGTAGGGTTAGGGTTAGGGTTTGGATCCCCAGGGTTAGGGTTAGGGTTAGGGTTATGGTTTGGATCCCTAGGGTTAGGGTTTGGATCCCTAGGGTTAGGGTTATTGGTAGGGTTAGGGTTAGGGTTTGAATCCCTTTATCACCTTGATGGTGGGGGTGGCTTATCAGTGACCTGGTGACCAGGACATTCTTCTAATAAAAAGCTACCCCTAACCCTAACCCTTGGGAATCCTAACCCTAACCCTAACCCTAACCCTAGCTATTTCTATTTCTAGTGGGTTTTCTAGTTGATTTTGATGATTGGCAGCTGTCACACACTTCTCAGCATGCGTTTCAAAAACGCAAACGCAAGAAAAAATGCATGTAAACGCGTCAAAACGCCGCGTTTTGTTTTCCACATGCAAAAATGCATGCGTCTAAAAAACGCAGCGTTTGCACGCGTTTACATGCATTTTTTCACCACCTGCGGTTTTTTTAAAAACGCTGCGTTTTTAAATGCAAGTGTGAAACCAGCCTAAGAGAAGCCAAAGAACAGCGTGATAACCAAAAGGGGAGGATGAGTAGAGTGGTCAGAGACAAGCCGGGGTCGGAATTTAGAAGACGGAGTAGTACCAGACGGACTAGTAAGAGGGAACTCAGGGGACGTAGCTGAGGTCAAAACCAAGTGTGTAGCAGACAGTACAAAGTCAACAGGCAGATAGCAAACGAGGAACAGATCAGGTCATTCACAGGCAAACATACAAGACAGGCATATGTGCACAGAAATACAGGGGTCAGCTGCCCAGCCGAAAACGGACGTATAACTGACAACCAACACAGCACAGAGGTGGGTAGATATAGCCCTCCCCCAACCAAGGAGAGGCCACATAGTATTAACCCTAGAAGTACTGCCAAATAACTTTTGGGCAAACCATAACAAAGTAATTGCACAACAGTCTTGGAAAACTTGGATTTTGCAAATGTCAATGGAAATTATTATGGCTTACCTCATGAAGTGGACCCACCAGGCCCTAGGTCCGGGCGGGTAGATGGGCCCCGAACGTTGTTGCAGATGGCAGGATGACACGTGGAGAACAAGGACACAACACCCTCAGGAATCTTGGGAGCAGCAGGATGTATGTGGGGAAGTCAAAAGGGCAGCAGAGATAGAGGTAAAAACACAAAAATTGAGCTTGGTTTAAGTTGGCATACATGCACGACAAAATCGCATGTTCACATTAGCCATAAAGCATGCAAAACTTACAAGAAGCAAAATGAACATAAACCCTGCTGTAACTAAGTAAATAAAAAACAAAAGTGTATTTAAATAACACAGTGTTCTTAGTAATACTGTTTTTGATCAAAAATAGTATGAAAGCCATCCCACCATGGCAAGGTGACCCTGGTCGGGATGGTCCTACACTGTCTAATATTAAAAACCTTACCATGTGTCAGAGTTGACCTTAATGTGTGACTAAGGGCAGACAAAGGATTGGGTCCCAAACTGTGGGCACCGGCCTTGGGATGATATTTAAATGTAATTTCCACACCATGGCTTGCACAAAATGCAAATGCAAAATACAAAAAAAAACAAAACACAAAAATCGACTTTGGCTTAAGTTGGTATACATGCAGCACATAAACGCATGTTCACATTGGCCATAAATGATACAAAACCTACAAGAAGCAAAATTCACACACAGAGGTCAAATCTAACACATGGTAAGGTGTTTAATATTAGATAGTGTAGGACCTTCCCGAACAAGGTCACCTTGCCGTGGTGGGATGACTTTAATGCTATTTTTTTAAATAAAAAACAGTGTTACTAAGAACCCTGTGTTATTTAAAAGCACTTTTGCTATTCATTTATTTAGTGACAAACAGGGTTTATGTTCATTTTACTTCTTGTAGATGAGTAACACGGTGTGCACTGGTGGAGGAGACTAACTCAATAAAGTATTTAATAACAATCCGGAGACACGGGTGTTTGTTGTAATGGGCCTTAAAAGTCCTGGGGAGATAATGTTACACGCCAGGCAACCTGCAAAGCCCAATGTGGAGCACAACAGAGAGCGGTGGATCAAGATGAAGGGAGGAGAGCCAGGTCCTGGGACACGTGTAACAGAAATATTGCAGATCATGCATTAATTGATTTCTATCTGGACAAAAGATTTAGAATTATGTCCCACATAGACCTGCCCTGCCGGGGGTCATACACTGTGATCCAAAATACCTCCATTATAAGAGGAAGCAGTGAAACAAGTACTGAATCCATCACAAAACGGACAGTGGCACCAACATTCCTATCCCACAGTCTTATAATAGCGTACAGTGTCCATCGTTTTGGCTGGATCTGCAAGTAGCGCTATTTTTCTCCTAAAACTAACAGAATCTGCGACAGATGAGCCGTTGTCTTTCTTTTTGCATTTATTATTATTATTATTTATTTATATAGCACCATTAATTCCATGGTGCTGTACATGAGAAAGGGGTTACAAACAGGGTTATAAATATCATTTACAGTAATCAAGTTTACAGTGACAGACTGGTACAGAGGTACTATGTTTTAGTATACGTGTATACAGACGTTGAGCAACCACCTCCATTAGGCAATGCAAACAAGCTGCAATCAGTGACCACAGACAAACCTTAGCGCGTGTGAACTAAGAAGCCATTACTGAAGAAAATGGGTAACATTATGGGACAAAGGAAGAGGTTTAGAGTCATCCATGGTTCCTGCCTTTCTTTTAGTCAGGAAGTGATTTCCTTCCTTTAACTTCCAACACATCCACACTGATTACAGCTTAAACTTTGGAGAAGACGTCTTGTAAGATTTCTGCAGCTCCTGGGCTATTACATATGGGCTGCTTATAAATATATTAATTTTTTTCTATCTTTCCATATTGCATTAATCTGTAGTAACAGTGTAAAATTTTATTCCAGGTTGTGCACATTGGAGGGGGAATCGTTCCTCTATCCAATCCCAAAAATGACTAATCGCACAAATACAACGCACCCTACGTCGGCCTCCACCACCCACAGTTCCACCGGATCGGTGATAATCGCCTGGATTGATGGCATTCTGAACCGCATTCCATGTGAGTATTACAGTTCAGAGGGAGTTTGGTGCATTTCACTAACATGGAAATGAAGATATTTCTGATATTCTGACCTTGATACATCAATTGGAGCAAAAATTTCTGTTTCTGAGGTTTGTTTTGAATCAGTTTCATCACTCTGAAAATGATAATACTCAGCATTCCTTCAATCATAGCATGGTGTGGCTAGGGAAGCACATTTTCTGCTACTTGATTTGGGAACTCTGGGTTATTAGAGAGTAGATTCTCTATTCCGGACATCATTTATTAGTCAGAGGAGCACGAACCGAGAACATCTCTCAATTTGTAGAAACAACATTGTTCATTTCATAGTCAACCACCTTGTTTTCAATGGGACTTGTGCAATGCTTCATTTCCCAGGTGGTGTCTCGGTAGGGAAGTTGAACCCTTACTGACGGGTTTCCCAACACATTTTATCTAGTAGATTGGAATTCCACCCATAGGACATTGTAACATAAAGTTATTTTAAATAGATCTTTCTAACAAAAACTGTACCCTTCCTTTAAGAAAGAGACTGAAAAGATGCCTTTTGAGTTATTGATGTTTTTTTACCTTTGTTGAATAACTGTCCTTTTACGTTTACCTGTTAGTTGTTCTTTCTGTTTTGAATGGTTGCTATTATTCTGCTATAATCTATCCATTCTAAAACATTCTTTCCAGTACCACGATGGGCCATCTACACATTGTTTGCTGTGGGACTTTTTTTAATTCTTCTGCTGATAATCTGCTGTTGCTGCTGCTGCTGTAAACGGAAGAAAAATAAGGACAAAGAAAAAGAGAAAATCAAACTTGGGAATGTGAAGAACAGTGTAACTACAAGCTTGGTAAGGACTCAGCTGATCATAGTTAAAATCACGATAGATAATAGATAGATATGAGATAGATAGATAATAGATAGAGAGATAGATGATAGATAGATAGATAGATAGATAGATAGATAGATAGATAGATAGATAGATGTAAACAAAAGGAAATAGCGGGCACCACATAAAATATCAAATAAGGGATCAACCATATGCATATAGCTAAGTATTAAACAAAGGAAAGAGAAAAAGATATGCAGACTAATGGGATCAACCTTCAATACATTTTATTAGATACAATGGTACAAAAAGGCAAAGCGAAACACACAATTAAAACCATTTAAAAGGCTAAAAGAGCCATGAGAAAATCCCCATTAGACAATAAACAGGACGGGTTGTGGAGTGTCAATTAAATATATAAACATTGGTACACATCCAGTTGAAAAAATATATCAAAAAAATATAGACCACAATAGTATACCGTTTTATGGCTGTATTCTGTGTTTATGCCTTATGATGTTGGATATAGACCCCCTTATTGGGAATTGGTGTCTACATACTTAGGCTTATTTGTTAGGTTGGACGCCACAATATTGCTACATTATTGCCATTTGGTATGGAACTCTCAGCTTGCAATATGTGTGGGTTGTTTTCATTTCTGTCTACCTGGATGTATACATGCCATGAAATATTGCATTATTGGTGAATCCAGTGTATATCTGTGTGGGTTACCTTTATGGGTTGCTCTCTCATTGTCTAACAGGGCAGTTGGCAGCAAAAATGTGGTGTTAGTGCTGATATATTTTTTCAACTGGATGTGTACCAATGTTTATATATTTAATTGACACTCCAAAACCCGTCCTGTTTATTGTCTAATGGGGATTTTCTCATGGCTCTTTTAGCCTTTTAAATGGTTTTAATTGTGTGTTTCACTTTGCCTTTTTGTACCATTGTATATAATAAATAGATAGATAATAGATAGAAAGATAGATAGATACACAGATAGATATGATATGGATAGACAGATAATAGATACATAGATAGATGGTAGATAATAGATAATAGATAGATAGATCGATAGATAATAGATAGATAGATAATAGATAGAAAGATAGATAATAGATAGATGATAGATAATGCTTAGATAATAGATAGGTAGATAGATACATGGAAAGATAGATAATAGATAGAAAATAGATAGATAATAGATAGGTAGATAGAAATCCAAAAAATAGGAGCAGCACACCGTTATTTGTGATAAAAGAGGTGTTTTATTTAGCCCATGGTGGCGACGTTTCGGTTCAAAGTATTGAACCTTTTTCAAGCTCCAAAAAGGTTCACTCCTTTAGACCAAAATGTCACCATCATGGGCTAAATATAACACCTCTTTTATCACAAATAACGGTGTGCTGCTCCTGTCTTTGGGATTCCTACATTCAAGGTTTGGTGAAATGTTTTTACGTGCAATATAATCATTATAATTTGTTTTAACTAATCACAGCTACTATGCCCGGGCAACACTGGGCTCTTCAGCTAGTAACTATATAATTATAATATAGCACAGGTTAATGGCAGGTCCAGGAAATATAGAGCACCAAATTGACACATAATAAGAGTGGTACAATAATAGGAATGAACAATAGAAGCACATAAAGTCATACATCGGACAAAATATATCATCCATTACCTGTGGTCATGATGCAATGGGTGTGTGTACTGCTGACTCGCACCTCGACGCGCGTTTCATTGCATCTGCAACTTCGTCGGGAGGTAGACATCCGGCAACTGCAATGGATAATCGAAAAGCATTATTCATTAGTAATTATTCAGATATCAAAAGGTAAAAAAAATAAAAACAAGGCTTAGGCTTGAGCACTAAGGCTCTTAATCATTAATTGATTTGATCATAATTAATCATAGTTAATTAAGAGCCTTAGGACTCGAAACGCATAGGCCTAGTGTGTTTGTTTTAATTTTTGACATTTGAATAGTTATTAATAAATAATCTTTTTATAGTCCTTTCCATCGGCTCTTGCATAGATTTCCTGGGTATTCTTTGATAGAGTTGTCGTGACACACTTTTGCTGATCTGAGAAGGTAAAACTGCAGGGTAAGAGAGCGCAGCAACCTGAACCAATGAGCCTCCAGAACTACTTACTTTACTTAGTTGCTTTTATGATTTTTTTTGCCACCAAATAATATTGCAATTTTAATTTGCTAGACTGGAAATTTCTAAAATCTTTAGAATAGACTGATATCCTTTTCATAACAGCAATACATTTTTTTGGGGAAAGGGCTGTGGAATATGTTGACGCTATAAAAATATAAATATTATTATTAGTTTATATTAGTCCAATGTCATTTTACCACATAAAGTTATAAAATGCACTTTGATAAAAAAAAAAAAGGTGTGTGAATTGAAGGTTACATATTATAATATATTATATCGTCATCTTCTAGGTACAGCCAGATATAGAAGGACTGCACAAATCACAGGAAAATGCCTACCGTGGGCGACTGCAATATTCGGTGGAGTATAACTTTCCGAGTGAGGAGGTATTGAATTTGATATTTAATACAAATGCATCAAATTAGGTAAAATGGGGATAGGATTTGCAGTACCTATTCTCGCAAAAAACAATCCATCCCTCTCCTGCTGACTAACAAGAAGGGATCAGTGAGGATTGTGTAGCCAGCATGTGCATTTTCAGGGGCTGTTGATTGTGTCGATTCCAATTTGAATTACAGATCATTTCATTTAAAAGGATCTGTGGTATCAAGAAGATCTGTATTGCCATATTAATAGGGATTTTTTTTATACTGGAATTTATTGGTGGTCTCTGTTGCTATTGTCAAAATCCAAAAGAACTCGAACTTCTGCAGGTTTTTTCTCCAAGCTTAAAGGGGTGGTCTGAAACTCACATTTATTTTAATCCTAAATCGCTATTTAATTTAATAGTCTAATCTCTTTTCTAATGTAAGTTAATTAAAAAGTATCTACTGTTCCCTCTGACTGCTTTATTTTTACTTTTTTACCTCCTTCCTGATTAATGATGCTTCGTTTGAGAACCCCCATTGCATCCTGGGATATTGAAAAGAGAAGTTATTAAGAGGCTGCGGTCACTCCTGCAGCCTCTGACCCTACCCTGAAACAAAGAGTCATCAGTGACATCAGTTTCAGAGACTGCTCTACTGAGCATGCGTTAGTTTTCAATTCTGACGTATGCTCAATAGGATCTTATTGCTGTGCAATATTCTGTTTAATGTACAGTGACAGTGCGCTCCTTCACCGGCTCTTATGAAAAGTGCCAAGCCGGCAAGAAAGTGCACTGTCATTGGTCAGTGTGCATTGTAAGGAGAAAACCCGGTGAGCAGAGTCAAGCCTTGCCCCTGCAAGTGATGATACTATTGGGGGCAAGGTTGGTCTCTGCTTTTCCTGCTTGCTGGGTTCTCTCCTTACAATGTGCACTGACAGTGCACTCTTTTGCTGGCTCATCACTTCTTATCAGAAGTTCTCACTGTTTACAGTGATCCAGACAAGCAAGTATCGTAAGGAGATAGTGCTGATTTCTATGCCACGCTGATTTGGATCTGGAGACGGGTTGTGCTCGTCAGACTGGATCTGAATGGAGATCCCAAAATGAGTATTTCCAGGAGTAATGGGCAGGTGTCTTTACATGGTGCTTTCCATTTCAGATAACTGTGGCGGTGAAACAAGCTGCTAGTTTGAAGGCCATGGACAGCGGAGGAACTTCAGATCCATATGTCATAGTCTACCTCACCAATGATACCCGCAAGAAACATGAGACCAAGGTGCATCGCAAGACGCTAAGCCCAGTTTTTAACGAATTCTTCACATTCAAGGTGTGCTAACTTAAAACATAGGACAATGCCATATTTTTTCTACAAAATGTAACAATTCAGTTATTCTGTAAAATCACTAAACAACATTAAAAAATAACTAAGTGACACCTCCGTGAAGAGGCAGTCTAATTATCAAGGTAGCCAACAATTTAAAAACCTGGAAAGATATAACATTTTATTCATTTTCTTATGTAATGGATACATAAAAAGTATAATGATGTAAGAAGGCACATTCTGATATCAAATATATACATTTAAAAGAGAACAGTGATATACAGTGGGGAAAAGAAGTGTTTGATACACTGCTGATTTTGCAAGTTTTTCCACCTACAAAGAATGGAGAGGTCTGTAATTTTTATCGTAGGTGCACTTCACTGTGAGAGACATAATCTTAAAACAAAATCTAGAAAATCACATTGTATGATTTTTACATAATTTGCATTTTATTGCATGAAATAAGTATTTGATACAATAGGAAATAAAAACTTAAAATTTGGTACAGAAACCTCTGTTTCCAATTACTGAGGTCAGATGTTTCCTGTAGTTCTTGACCAAGTTTGCCCACACTGCAGCAGGGATTTTGGGCCTCTCCTTTATACAGATCTTCTCCAGGTCATTTAGGTTCCTGGGTTGTATCTGGGCAACATTAAGTTTCAGCTCCCTGCAAAAATTTTCAATTGGGTTCAGGTCTGAAAACTGGCTAGGCCACTCCAGGACCTTTAAATGCTTCTTACGGAGCCACTCCTTAGTTTCCCTGGCTGTGTGTTTCATATCATTCTTATGCTGGAAGACCCAGCCAAGACCCATCTTCAATGCTCTTACTTAGGGGAAGAGGTTGTTGGCCAAATTCTCACTAAAGAAAATACCACCAAACCTGCCTTCGATATGGTGCAGTCGTCCTGTCCCCTTTGCGGAAAATCACCCCCCAAAATATGATGCTTCACGGTTGGGATGGTGTTCTTAGGGTTGTACTCATCTTTCGTCTTCCTCCAAACACAACGAGTAGAGTTGATACCAAAAAGTTCTATTTTAGTCTCATCTGGCCCCATGACCTTTTTCCACGCATCCTCACGTATGCTTCCAATGATCATTGAGATGGTCATTCACCAACTTCAAACGGTTCTGGACATGTGCTTGCATGAGCAGGAGGACCTTGTGTACCCTGCAGGATTTTAATTCATGACAATGTAGTGTGTTACTAACAGTAATGTATGAGACTGTGGTCCCAGCTCTCTTCAGGTCATTGACCAGGTCCTCCTGTGTAGTTCTGAGCTGATTCCTGACCTTTCTCAGAATGATCCTTACCCCATGAGGCGAGATCTTGAATGGAGCCCCAAATCGAGAAAGACTGACAGTCTTCTTGGGTTTCTTCCATTTTCTAATAATTATACCAACAGTTGTTGCCTTCTCACCAAGCTGCTTGCCTATTGTCCTGTAGCCCACCCCAACCTTGTGCAGGTCTATAATTTTGCCCCTGGTGTCCTTAGAGAGCTCTTTGGTCTTGGCCATGGTGGAGATGTTAGAGTGTGATTGAATGTGTACACAGATGTCTTTTATACAGGTAACAAGTTCAAACAGGGGCAATTAATACAGGTAATGAGTGCAGAGTAGGAGGGCTTCCTAAAACAAAAATAACAGGTCTGTGGGAGCCAAATTCTCTCTGGTTGGTAGGTGATCAAATACTTATTTCATGCAATAAAATGCAATTTAATTATGTAAAAATCATACAATGTGATTTTCTAGTTTTTATTTTTAGATTCTCTCACAGTTGTACCTATGATAAAAATTACAGACCTCTCCATTTTTTGTAGGTGGGAAAACTTGCAAAATCATCAGTGTATGAAATACTTATTGTCCCTATTGTACCTTGAACACAGAGTTTAGTAGTTTTGTAAATACATTCTTATTCGGCATTAATCCTGGGTTACAGCTTGTGTTGTAATCGAGAGCATTTTAGGCCTCCTTCACGCATCCATGCTTCCAGTACTTGTGACATCCGCTTTTTTTCATGAATACATCACGTACTTATCATAACCTTTGGTCCGTGTGACCTTTCAAAACACACAGAGACATGTCAGTTTTTTTCCATGTGCCATCAATGTTTAATATGGCAATGTATAGGAGAAGCTTTGTAATTTCTTTCTTTCTTTGTCCATACCAGAAAAACATTGATGACACTGATGGTAAAAACAGACACACGGATGGCACACTGATCCAAAACACTGATGACACCAGCACTGTTTTTTTGCGTACATGGTTAAACAATGATGTGTGAAGAAGGCCTAATACACATTTCTGCTGGCTATAAGATGGCATAGGTTTGCGTTATAATTTTGGGCAATTTCTGACATGAATTTAAGTCTACATCCTGCCCACTTTTCTTGCCAGTGTTAAAAAGTGTTGGGAAGTGCACAAAAAGTTGCAAAAAATCGGGCATATGTGGTGTGCAGCATAATTTCCTACTTATTTGCAGAACTGTTTTTGGCAGAAAGAGGTAAGATAAGTCTTGTATATAGGAAGAAAAAGCAGTGGCACTCACCGGTCCTTTAAAAGACATTGGATTTGCAAGGACCGGTGAGTGCCACTACTTTTTCTTCCTATATACATGTTAGCATCTCATTTTGTGAGCACCCGGTACCTGCAGGCTTGATTGCTCAGTCCAAAGTTTGGTTTAAGGACAAGTTCACACACACAGGTTGAATGGTACCAGCTTTCTCCTTGTTTTTGTTTCGGTAAGATAAATCCTCATTTTCTTTTTCTGCACTCTATACATTCTGTAGATCACACTGAGAGTGTTATTATGTTCTATACTCCAGCTTCCACAGACAGAAGTACAGGACACGGAGGCTGTGATGCAGATCTATGACTTTAATCGTTTCTCCAAGCACGATGTCATCGGTGAGGTGAGGCTCCTCCTGCGGGACATGGATCTGCAGCACGTCATCGAGGAGTGGAAGGAGCTGAATGATCCATCAAGTATGGAGGTGAGAGGCAATTACCGTATGTCAATGCTGGCACTACAATAAGTGCACCAAGGTCACTGTGCCTGGAGCAAAAGGCGTTCCTGCTACATAAGCGGAGAGGGACGCAATAACCTAGAGGTCCAGGTGCATAGTAGCTACCCCAAATCATGTAAAGGTAGCATGTCCTCTTTAGAGTCCATATGGCTCTTCTGCAGTAGGACACCTATGGTCAGTTGATAATAAAGAGAATACAACCAGATCTAAGGCTTCTATGGGTATGTTTCCACGGTCAGGAAACGCTGCTTGTTTGACGCTGCGCAGAGCTGCAGCGTCAAACAAGCAGCGTCCAGATGTTCCAGCATAGTGGAGGGGATTTTATGAAATCCCGTCTCCACTATGCGTGGAAACCCGCACGCGGCGGCCCTGCGACTCCGGACATGCTGCGCGTCTTTTCAGATCGCAGCATGTCCGTACACCTTGCGGGGACGCAGCGTCCCCGCAAGGCATATCACAGGGCCCTATGGGACAGAGCGATCATCCCGGATGTGAAGAGTTAACACATCCGGCATGATCGTGTCCCAGAAAGGGGGCGGGGCTTAGCGCCGAGCGGCTTCGCCGCTGCGGCGATACCGCCGGCCATCCTGAACGTGGAGACATAGCCTAACACCTATCCGACACCATCTTTCACAATATAAGCTGCATATATTAACCCTTTCCCTACTCAGTCAATTTTAATTTTTTCCTTTCCCTTTTTAAATAACCATAACTTTTTTTTTTACTTTTCAAATGCTGTGAAATGGTGAAAAAAAATGCAATTATATCATTGTTGTTTGGTTTTATTTTTACCATATTCGTGGTATAGTAAAAATGACCCGGAAACATGATTCTCAAAGTCAGTACAACTATGGAGATACCAAAGATATATAGTTTCTCTACTATTTTATTGGCTGTAAAAAAAAATATTCTGAATTTTGTAAAAAAAAAAAAAATAGATAGTGTTGATATTTTCCAATCCCCAAAACTTTTTTATATTAACAGAACTGTGTTTGGATTGTTTCTTTGTGTGCAGAGTCAGTGTTTTTGTTCATACAGTTTTGGAGCACATATGATGCTTTAATCGCTTTTTTTATTGCATGTATTATTATTATTATTAATGAGGTGACCGAAAAACGTCAGTTGTGGTGTTTTGATTTCTTTACAGCATGTACCTATCTGCTCAATTAAGTTCATATTTTGATAGATCGGATTTTTCTGGACCCAATAATATCAAATATGTACACATTTTATTTTTTTGCATTTTCTTATTTTTAACTGGAGAAAAGGAGGGTGATTCAATTTTGTATTTACTTTATTTTTTAGCCCCCTTAGGGGACTTGAACCTGCTGTCACCTGATTGATTTTATTATAGTTACATAGTTATTAAGGTTGAAGGAAGACTGTAAGTCCATCTAGTTCAACCCATAGCCTAACCTAACATGTTGATCCAGAGGAAGGCAAAAAAAACCCATGTGGCAAAGAGTAACTCCACCATGGGGAAAAAAATTCCTTCCCGACTCCACATACGGCAATCAGACTGGTTCCCTGGATCAACGCCTTATCAAGGAATCTAGTGTATATACCCTGTAACATTATACTTTTCCAGAAAGGTATCCAGTCCCCTCTTAAATTTAATTAATGAATCACTCATTACAACATCATACGGCAGAGAGTTCCATAGTCTCACTGCTCTTACAGTAAAGAATCCGCGTCTGTTATTATGCTTAAACCTTCTTTCCTCCAGACGTAGAGGATGCCCCCTTGTCCCTGTCTCAGATCTATGATTAAAAAGATCATCAGAAAGGTCTTTGTACTGTCCCCTCATATATTTATACATTAAAATAAGATCACCCCTTAGCCTTCGTTTTTCCAAACTAAACAGCCCCAAGTGTAATAACCTATCTTGGTATGGCAGACCCCCCAGTCCTCTAATAACCTTGGTCGCTCTTCTCTGCACCCGCTCCAGTTCAGCTATGTCTTTCTTATACACCGGAGACCAGAACTGTGCACAGTATTCTAAGTGTGGTCGAACTAGTGACTAGTATAGAGGTAAAATTATGTTCTCCTCATGAGCATCTATGCCTCTTTTAATACATCCCATTATTTTATTTGCCTTTGTAGCAGCTGCCTGACACTGGCCACTGAATATGAGTTTGTCATCCACCCATACACCCAGGTCTTTTTCATTGACGGTTTTGCCCAGAGTTTTAGAATTAAGCACATAGTTATACATCTTATTACTTCTACCCAAGTGCATGACCTTACATTTATCCCCATTAAAGCTCATTTGCCATTTATCAGCCCAAGCTTCTAGTTTACATAAATCATCCTGTAATATAAAATTGTCCTCCCCTGTATTGATTACCCTGCAGAGTTTAGTGTCATCTGCAAATATTGAAATTCTACTCTGAATGCCCCCTACAAGGTCATTAATAAATATGTTAAAAAGAAGAGGGCCCAATACTGACCCCTGTGGTACACTCAGAAGGACAAATATCAATGCCCACCAAGTCCCATGCGGGGATCCAACTTAGAAATAACAAAAGAGTAACATTCCAAATGCGTTAGTTACCCACAAATGAACTGAGACCAGAACCAGTAAGTCCATAATCCTTCCATGAAACAAGCAGACCTAATAGCCCTCAAATAATACCAGACATGATTAGAATTTTCATTTGGAATGTTACTCTTTTGTTATTTCTAAGTTGGATCCCCGCATGGGACTTGGTGGGCATTGATATTTGTCCTTCTGATTGTATTATGAGTGTGGGCACATGCACTTTATGGTTGCTCACTTTAAGGCCTTATTATAGATCTATTTTCAATCTTTGTAAGATATACCCACGTTATATACACATATATGTCTTCCACACTTGCTAGGGTTGTGTGTTGACTATTTTTGTCTACTTACCCTTGGTTTAAGGAATATGCTGTCCATATGGATTTTCCATGATTAGGGATATATGCATATATGTATGTATTATTTTCATTTCCCATATTATTGGTTCCAGGCATGTGCCTTATTTTGGGCTATGACTTTTCTCTCTTTAACTGTTTTTAATGTTTTTAATATTTTCACCATCTATGTTATACCTCAATAAAATTGTGTCATTTTTTTGCATACCATCCTGCTGCCTGGTGATCCCCATTCTTTATGACCAATGCTTGTTTCTTCAGAGTTGTGGTTTCCATTTTTCATTGGTTAAGGTTGGATCCCAGTATTAAATTATCCTTGGTGCCCCCAAAAAACTTTTATATGACCCCTGTGGTACCCCACTGCTAACCGCGACCCAGTCCGAGTGTGCTCCATTAATAACCACCCTTTGTTTCCTATCCCTGAGCCAGCTCTCAACCCACTTACACATATTTTCCCCTATCCCCATTACTCTCATTTTATGTAACAACCTTTTGTGTGGCACCGTATCAAAAGCTTTGGAAAAGTCCATATACACTACGTCCACTGGGTTCCCTTGGTCCAGTCCGGAACTTACCTCTTCATAGAAGCTGATCAGATTAGTCTGACATGAACGGTCCCTAGTAAACCCGTGCTGATACTGGGTCATGAGGTTATTCCTCTTCAGATACTCCAGTATAGCATCCCTTAGAATGCCCTCCAGGATTTTACCCACAGTAGAGGTTAAGCTTACTGGCCTATAATTTCCGAGTTCAGTTTTTGCCCCTTTTTTGAATATTGGCACCACATTTGCTATACGCCAGTCCTGTGGTACAGACCCTGTTATTATGGAGTCTTTAAAGATTAAAAATAATGGTCTATCAATGACTGTACTTAGTTCCTACAGTACTCGGGGGTGTATCCCATCCGGGCCCGGAGATTTGTCAATTTTAGTGATTTTTAGACGCCGTCGTACTTCCTGCTGGGTTAAGCAGGTGACATTTAATGGGGAATTTTTATCACTAGTCATTTTGTCTGCCATGGGATTTTCTTTTGTAAATACTGATGAAAAAAAGTCATTTAGCATATTGGCTTTTTCCTCATCCTCATCCACCATTTCACCCAGACTATTTTTAAGGGGGCCAACACTGTCATTTTTTAGTTTCTTACTATTTATATAGTTAAGAATATTTTGGGATTATTTTTACTCTCTCTGGCAATGAGTCTCTCTGTCTCAATCTTTGCTGCCTTGATTTGCTTTTTACAGAATTTATTTAATTTTCTGTATTTATTTAATGCCTCCTCACTACCTACTTCCTTTAATTCTCTAAATGCTTTCTTTTTGTCCCTTATTGCGCCCCTTACAGCTCTATTTAGCCATATTGGTTTCCTCCTATTTCTAGTATGTTTATTCCCATACGGTATATACTGTGCACAGGTCCTATCCAGGATGCTAATAAACAGCATATATACAGCAATCATACAATATTACCATGTGATGGTCTCCTGTGGTGCCCAACCATAAGCTGGATGTCATAAAATGGATTACTTGAGAGGCACGGGGGTGTTCAGCCAGCCTCAGCTCTCATAGGTGCCCAGTGGCTCCCTGCAATCGAGTCGCAGTGGAGACCTGTCAATCAACTAGAGCAGTGGGATGAGAAGCCGGCCAGGAAAAACCCTAGACTAGTCTCATCTCTTCCAATAGTCTCTGGCCAGCTTCACAAAAAATGTTTCCTCTGAAATGTTGTAACATGCCCGGTTGCAATTGTGTGCAGCCCAACGTCCAAATCATACTGTCTTTGGTTTTGGCAGCATGAATGAGGTGACAGTTTCCCCTTAAATAGATATATTAGACCTGATGACATTGGTATACTTACTATGAAAACCAATGTCAAAATGACTGTACCGCCTCTCTGGTGCTACTGAAATCTCACACTGCTCAGTACAAGCTGCAGCTGACCGTCAGACTGGATGGACGAAGATTTACTACACTTAGACTCATGAGCGCTCACAGTCTTTAGCTCGCTCGTGCTCATTTTAGTATCAGGATTATACAGAAATTTATTTATTAGTATTTATACCAGTCTCGTCTGGTCTAAGATCTTTTTAATAAGTTAACCAATTTGTGGTGTGAAATCTGGAGACAGATCCCTTTAAGATTAGTTACAATAAAAACTTTTTCTTGTTTATTACTTAAATTTTTTTTCACAGCAAGAACGGCTTGGAGAAATCTGCTTCTCGCTAAAATACATCCCTGTGACATCAAAACTAGTTGTTGTCATCCTTGAGGCAAAGAAGCTGAAGAAGATGGACAATGATGGATTTTCAGGTAACGTGAAAATAAGAGGAGAGGGCTGTATTCACACTACTTTTATAGCTGAATCATGAAACATCCTGAAATATTCCATTGACATGGAGGAGTTGTATCATACTTACATCACCACGCTCCTGCCCGCACTGCATGCCGTGGCTGCCTTCTCAGTGGTGCTGGTATAGAGGCTGGGTGGTTCATGTGCAGAGCGCCCATGCTTGGTCTTCGGACCAATCAGTGAGCCTTGTGTCCCTTTTAATTTTTTTTTAAATTAAATTCTTGTGCCCATTATTGTGTCTTGGATACTTCGGGTGCACTTTATTAACCTAAATTATCTGTACTCTGACCTGGCTGTCGTTAGACTACTCTATTGGCTTTGACCTTGGATGGGTTGACCGTCACTTGCTTTGTTGTTCTGTTCATCTTCATGGGGTTCTAGCCCAGCCTTACCAGGACTTTATGTTTGAACTCTGATTTTGCCATTATCTGTGACTGCAGACTTGTGAATAATCACAGGATTCTCGGGTACTGGCGTAGGGAAAGGGCGATCATGTGACCGATTTGCATACTTCTGACCAAATTCCGATTAGACTTGTCCATTCTTGCTCAATTGAATTGTATTGAGCGAGGCCACACATCTAGTCGGCACCTGACTGCATATATGCAAATCACTTACTTGTGGTCATGTGTTGGTCGCTGCTGACACTGGAGAATACTCACAGCGTGTATTGTACATAGAGTGACTGCAGACTTGTAACCTAAGGCCGGACAACCCTTTAACTAATCATTTTCTGGTTTTGGCTCATGACTTCAAACTCCTTTGGGCTCGATCCACCATTCAGTGGTTATTCTGCAGATATAAATTGGAATCCCTGGAGCCAAGTACAGATCCTTGTATAGTGGCTACATGTGAAAACCACTACTCCAAACAAAGTGGCCTGCCTGTGTCCCTCTTTTGAATTGATGGGTACCGTTATGGGGTCCATTAACATGTTATTTTTTTGTGTGTTTTAATAAGAAATTAACCAAATATTAGAGTCTGGCAAATTAACAGGACACTGGTAAAATGTCCATGTGGGTACACCGTGGCAGTCAGACAAGGGTCCTACAAACTTCCTCGTCTGACACTCAGGCAGTCAACATTAATGGTATTTCTTGCACTTACAAGACCAACATGATGTCATGATGTTGTGTGAGGTCTTGAAAACGCCAAAGGCATCTAGGATGTCATCATTTGAGTTCTGTCCGAGGAATTGTACAGAACCCTGGCTGGTGGCCACGGAGTACAATCATGCACACCAGACCAGGGTCCTGTGAATCTTTATGTTCATCTCTACTTAATAAAAATATATAAAATTCTAAAAATTATTTTTTTTAATGTAATTCTACAGTCAAATTAATATCTCTTCATCCGTTTAGACCCATATGTGAAGGTGCAACTTGCTCTGAATAAGAAGAAGTGGAAGCGTAAGAAGACGGGAGTGAAGAAGAACACGCTGAACCCATACTTTAATGAGGAATTTACCTTTGATGTGACTCTGGAGCAAATTCAGGTCAGGTTTCCAACTAACATTTAGTTCTTGACTAATCTTTGATTTATTTGCACAACACTTAGGTCACACAACCGTATTTTCTGTCATCAGAGAGAATCGGTCTGATTATGCTATTCACACTCTGATCAGAATTTGATCACAGAGTGAATCAATGTTGTCAGATGAGGAGAAAATGGAAAAAAATGTCTCCATCTTCTCCATTCTGTTTTGCGGGATCGTACTCGGACCAAAATGATAGTCGTATGCGACCAAAATGGATCATAAATGCAAACAGGGGACTTAGAAACTATCTCCAATCAGGGACAATTACTAGACCACACATATAACTCTTTTTCTCTCTTCTTTCTGTCTTTCAGAATGTGGACCTCATCATCTCGGTGTGGGACCACGATAAAGTGAACAAGAATGAACAGATCGGGAAACTGTTTCTTGGCTGTCGAGCTTCAGGAAATGCTTTAAGACACTGGTCAGACATGCTGGCACACCCACGAAGACCAGTCGCCCAGTGGCACAATCTGCAGCCAGCAGAAATTGTTGATAAGATCCTTGCCCTAAAGTCTCATTTAAAATTCCCTCGACCCAACAGATAATGGAAGTCCAACTATGAAGATTGTTAACAAAGTGGATGGACTCTTTCTGAGGTTCCTGATATCTACAAATGACTCCTATATTGGTCCTCTGTGGATCCATGTGAATCCATCAATTATATCTATGAATCCATTACATCCACCCATATAATGACTTACAAAAGGTTTGCATACTTCAAGACCAAGCTTAGAAAACGCTCATGCGTTCGAAATGTAATTTAGATAAAAGAACTATAAGATTTCATAAAATCAGAGATTATAATTCTCCATAATACCCTAAGATACAATAAAGAGGTTGTACTGTTAAAACAGGCTATTACCATAGGACAGGTAATCATCTGTTTATTGGTAGGGTCCGATTATTGGGACCCACCTTGATTGGCAGAATAGGGAACTATTAGCCCTGTTAGATTGAAGCGGCAGGGCACATTCACGACCTGACCACTATTTATTCTCTATCGGGCTCCCGCTGCTTTTTCCAGCAACCCCATAAGGAACGAATGGAGCGGCGGGTGGGCGTCCGACCTGTCACGCCATCTTATACCAGGGATCAAAGCTCCCTGAATCTACAGATTGTGGGTATCTGATAACTTGTTGTAACCTGACAAACCCTTTAATTACCTTTTACAGATTCCATTACTTAAAGGGGTTCTCAACTTCGGAAAATTTCTACTTCTTAAGGTTATCACATCGTGCCTCCCTTGAGATCAGGTGTAATCTGTCAGGATGTCCATCATATTTTTAATTTCTTTGCAGGTCCACCTGAGGGTGTCATGGTGTCAAATCAACGGGTTGACAGTGTTTTGTAAGATAGGTCAGATCTTCCAGAGCAAGAGCGGGGGTGCATTTTGTAGCCGTTCTCCAGATAATGAGTGATGAGGATCTAATTGATAACTGATTATGTCCACATTATCAACTGATTTTGTTTGTTATTCTCTGAGTGCCGATATCAAAATCTAGAAATTTCTCAATATGTCTTCCTATTGTTTTTTTCCCACAGCTTCTATGCTGACAATGCATTTCCTCAGTAACAAATGACAAACAAGCTGCGTATCCTGTAGTCAAACTTTTTTCCATTTAGCTCCTACACATGTTTGGTCAGTTAGCAGGAATTAAAAGGAGAGTAGATGAGAGAATGACTGCAGGTTCTGACTACACAGGGTTTGTTTGTAGTCTGTTACCATGGAGACACATACAGTAGATCTATATTGGAGCTGTAGAAGTAAAAGAGTAGAATTTTTTTTTTTTAATTAAGACATTACAAAGTTACCGTATGTCATTTCTCCTTATAATAATATTGGACAATACAATTAGAGTTAAAGGTTAACATGGGCTCTAATGCTTAACAATAAACCCCCATTTAAGGCTCTGCTTACACTACCATCATGACTACTGCGCTTCACAGAGTCATAACAACTTATGCATTTGCCATACCAATTCCTCACCAGGTTGTAACTTCCATGTTATATTAAAAATGTTATACTTATTGATGATTTTAAGAAGATCCGGAAGCTGGAATCCTTTTCCTTGACTTATAATCCCTCGACACTGCCGGTCTCCGAGACTTCTATGTAGGTGAGCTGACTCTTCCTTGTTCTCTACTTAGTCCCAACAACACATGACAGATCACATTGACTTAAAAAGGGGTCTCTCAAGTTTCCATTGGGATCTTGGTGCTTTTGAAAGCAAGAATTGAGTAGGTTGTGGTGCAATTCTTGCCATAAAAACACTGGAACCTCAAGAAAAACATCAATGTTATTACATCCCAGTAACTGGTTTACATTGTTCATTTTGTATGTAGGAAGCAAACAGGAGGCCACTTGTAGATACTACTGACATTTATGGTGGACCCTACAAATGCTGTATTGTACTTGCTTATATCTAGAACATAAATTATATCTAGAACATAAATTGTCATTTAGTTCTTTATTTATTTTCTCCTTGGATGCCATTTTACTGGACACCTATCTTACATGAATAAAAAATAGCACTGTCTGAATGACATAAAATAAAATAGATATGATAGCTGTGATATTACATGTCCATGAATCCTTAAATTATATCTACACGTCATGCACATCTATATATATATCTATAGAAGGGTTCTTACATAAAAGCAAAATAAAATATTTCCTGCTTCTGTGACTACTGTAAATAGGTAGCTGTATTTGGGATACTAAGGGTAAATTCACACTAGGCGTTTTTTCAGCGTTTTTTTTTTTTTGCAAGAAAACCTTATTTCTTGGTAGGAAAGAAGCTGCAGAAAAAAGCAGGCTTTCCTTGGCTTTTCCTAAAGGCTGAGTCACACATAATGATATCGTTAACGATATCGTTGCAACGTCACACTGTCAGCGCCGGCCGTAAAGCAGAGCACAGCGGTGACGTCACCGCTGTTACTGCCGGCACTGACACATTCAGTGCAGGGAAGCTCTCGGCAGCAGCACGTGCATTAGCAGTGCTCTTGTCGAAAGCAGTTTTAACCCTGTGGACGCCGGCGGGGGACGTGACAGACATCAGAATGTGAGTATGTAGTGTTTTTTTTTACTTTTACAATGGTAACCAGGGTAAATATCGGGTTACTAAGCGCGGCCCTGCACTTAGTAACCCGATGTTTACCCTGGTTACCCGGGTGCTGCAGGGGGACTTCGGCATCGTTAAAAACAGTTTCAACGATGCCGAAGTCGTTCCCCTGATCGTTGGTCGCTGGAGAGAGCTGTCTGTGTGACAGCTCCCCAGCGACTACACAACGACGTACCAACGATCATGGCCAGGTCGTATCGCTGGTCGTGATCGTTGGTAAGTCGTTTAGTGTAACGGTACCTTTAGTCTCTTGTGCATGCTGATAAAGTTTAGTGTGCAAACAAAAAAGTCCTATTGTACAGAATCAGGCTTTGGCAGAAAAAAACACAGCAAAACCTAATACCTATGCTTCTGTTGTGGATTTTCAGCGTTTTTTCACCACCCATTCATGTCAATGGGTGAAAAAACTGCTGAAAAAAACACTGAGAGAAGTGACATGCTCTATTATGTAAAAAAATAAGCAAAGCACAAAATACTGATGACAAAAAAAAACAAAGTGTGTGCTTGAGATTTCTGAAATCTCATAGACTTTGCTGGTATTGTAAAACGCAGCTGAATTTGTATTAAAAAATGCTGAAAAAACGCCTAGTGCGAACTTGGCCTAACTGAAGGGAATGGACTCAACAGCACATGTGCACCCACCTTTCCATTAACAGCAACCTAAGCTTTAAACAAGACAGGGTATTGCCGAATATGGCAATATGGGACCTGCATCTTCAGACATTTATGGCACATCATGTGAATATGGCATAAAAGTCTAGAATGACAATACCGCTAAATATCCCTGCAGCTTATAATCAGTGGTAGAACTTTTCAACTATCTCTGCTCCAGCGGGATATTGCTGGATTTGGAAAGCTGTCATACTGTCCCAGGAAGTTAACGGCATGTCCCAATTTCAACTGTATCGATGTCCTCACGATGGGTGTCGGCTCTGTGCTCGCTGCATTGCCTGAGGCTTGGCGTAGCAAAGACAATGACGTCACTAGATTGCAGTTCTTCCACTTTATCTGTTCTTCAGCTGATGTACTTGTCTGATCACATGTTCATCCATCTATGTAGTATGGAAGTAAAGGTGTACTGACAAGCGCAAGGGGAGAAACGGTAATACTTTCATATTAGTAAATTCCACAAAATCATGCCCCCAAATGATTTATTTAAATAAAGATAACATGGACAATTCCTTTAAGTTCACATTCACATCTAGCGCCCCCTTTTGTTAGCTACCCTGCAAGTCAATGTCCAACTCATTTCTGTTTTCAAGTTGTTTTTCTAAATCCTTGTCATCTATGAGATCTCCTCCCAATTTTGTTCAGGATTCTGAGGGTGTTTTTTTCTGAGACTGAGTGGGAACTTCTTCTCCTGCAGAGGTCTTATGATCATGCTCAGATGGATCCCGTTAAGGTACAGCCGTTACAGCCATCCTTGATTGGGCACAACCAACAAATCTTAAAGATTTGCAGAGGTTCTTAGGGTTTGCTCATTTTTATCGTAAGTTCATTAAGAACTTTTCAGTCATAGTCAAACCTCTTACTGATATGACCAAGAAGGGACTGACTTTTCCTCTTGGTCTACTGTGGCTGTTGAAGCTTTTGATGCCCTCAATATATCCTTTTCTAAAGCGCCTGTCCTCAGTCAACTTGATGTTGATTTCTCTGTGACATATCTCCCTGATACTAAGAATGATGAGGTAGATGCTTTATCATGTAGTTTAGTTCTGACTGAGGTGGACAGCCGTATTTGACCCTTGGGGCTCATACTCATCTGCGAAGAAAACAGAAGAGTGCAATCCAATAAAAAATCAGATTGCACTCTGAACACTGTTAATCTATGATACCCTGCTCATCTCCAATTTTTTTTCAGCTCAGATCGGACTGAGAAAAAAAATCACAGCATGCTATGATTGTCCTTGTATCTAGGGTTGAGACTTGTCAATACAAGTCAATCAGTGCGATTATAAAATCACAATGCACTCGGACCATGCGAGTGCCATCTGATTTTTACACATCTATCTCCTTGAAAACTTGACATTTCATCAACCGTGTACAGTAAAATTACAGCGTGACAGGTTAGAATAAAATAGATAGAATATATATATATATATATATATATATATATATATATATATATATATATATATATACACACATAGAATAGATAGATTTAAAAATGTCATTGACATACTGTATATAATTAGTGAAGTGCTTGCGTAGCTTACTCTACAAGTATTTAATTAATTAATAAATACATTTCTGAAAAAGAAATGGCATGGGATCCCCTGAAATTTTATTAACCAGCAGAAGGAAAGCAGACAGCTGGAGACAGATGTTTATTGCCTCGGAAGGGGGTAATACCCATGGAGCTTCCCAGGCTATTAATATCAACTTACAGCTGTATACTTAGCCTTTACTGGTTATTAAAATGGGGTGCCACTCATAAAAATGACGTGGGGTCCCCCTTATAATTAATAACTAGGAAAGTCTAGGCAGTCAGCTGCGGGCTGATATTAAAAGCCTAGGAAGGGGCCATGGATATTGACCCCCTCCCAGACTAAAACAGCAGCTCTCAGACACCCCAGAAAAGGCACATCCATAAGATGAACCAATTCTGGTGCTTAGCCTTGCTCTTTCCACTTGTGTTGGCAATTGGGGTGATAGTTGGGAGATTGATGTCAGCTTTGTTAAGCCCAGGGGTTAGTAATGGAGAGGCGTTTATAAGATGCCACCATTACTAACCTCATAGTTAAATTGTAAAAAATATCACCCAGAATAAAGTCCAATTAACTCATTTCACCTCACTGACGTCACCGCAACGTCAGAAAAGTCATCGGAGTTCAGAGCCGATAGACTCATTTCAACTCAATGATGTTAGAAGTTTTCCCACGGCACTTACGCTGACATCAGTGAGGTGAAAGTAGTTAATTGGATATGAGCTCCGCTTTTCTTTAGCATGTCACCTCGAGGCACCGAGCTGGCAAGCACGCGCAGCTCAATGTTTCTGCTGGATGGCAGGCTGTATAGTCGTATCATGCAACAATTCAGCCTGCAATCTAGATGCTGCATAGCTAGACACATCACAGTCCAATTAGATTATTATCTTCACGTCGGAAAGGTGAGAGATATGGTTGTTTATTATTTTAATTCTTTTACAGGGAACATTGGCTTCGGCGGAATGAATGTTGAGGTGAGTATAAGTGTTTGTGGTAAATTTAGATTCAATAAAAGAGTCTGTGTCATTATTTCAAATAAAGGACTTTATTATTGGTGTTTTTTTTTTTACAATTCGACTATGGGGTTAGTAATGGGGGAGTCTTATAATGGGGGCGTCTCCATTACTAACCCCTGAGCTTGATGTCAGCTGCCAAAACAATGCTGACAACAACCTTCCCAACTACCCCCCTCCAATTCATGTAAGTTATGGCACCGGAATCCTGTGTCTGCACCCAGTACTCCCTCCACAATACATACCTTTTCCTCTCTTCTATGGGAACTGCATTCAAGGATCTTCTGCACAGGCGCCGGTGAGTGACTGTGACCTCTTCCATGAAGGCCGATAAAGTGGTCTTCCCGCTTGCTCCCTGCATAGTCACCGCTAGGAACCATACATGTACAGAATTATGTCAATTCAGGGAGGGAGTGGGGAGAGCACCTTATCAGCAAGCACGCCGGAGGTCACTGGAGTGTAGGTCGCCGGCACCTGCGTAGAAGATCCCTGAATGCAGTGCCCACTGAAGTTGAATCAGCCTGTAAAATGATTTTCCACTTTGATTTTGAGAATCATTCCAAACGCAGACCTTCTTGGGATATTAATTTTGATTTACATTGATCATTTTTATGTTTTTTTTGCTCTCAACACATTCCACTATGTAATGAATAAAGATTCGCAACTGGAATATTTCATTCAATGATATCTAGGATGTGGTATTTTAGTGTTCCCTTCATTTATTGGAGCAGTATATATATACAGTATATATATATATTTATGGAAAAAGATTTCCTTTGAAAACTATTTTTTGTAAAAGACAGAGAATTACTCTATTTAAAAGCCGATGTTAAAATTGCATTGCAATTGGATCGAATTTGCATGTCAATCGAAGGTCATTTGAATGCTAGAAATTGAGATGTAATCACATGAAAATTGCACGACACTTGCATGACTCTCGTCCCACTTTTCAGGACTGATATGGGACCTGGGATATGGGTATGAGCGCATAGCAAGACTCTTTTGAATATATTCTTTCAAAGCCTCCCTCTCTGGAGGAGAAAGGTAAAAGAAACGAGTTTTAGGCATCTTAGCTCCTTGTATGAAGTCAATAGTACATTCATATGACCTAAGCGGCGGAAGAACATCACACTTAGTTTCAGACAAAAACATCACAGAAGTCATGAATGAATTCTGGAAGGTGAGTCTTCACAGATGCCAAAGACATTATCTGAAATCCAGAAAAGCAGGAGTCGCCCCATGACCTGATCTCTTGAGTCCTCCAGTTGATTACAGGATTGAGCTTAATTAACCATGACAGGCTTTGCACTAACTTTGCAGGTAGAGAAAGAAAAACCATGAATGAAATGGTATATATATATATATATATATAACACTCCTATTTCACCGTAGAGACACTGTACTTTATCAGATATAATAACATATTACTTTTAATAGTTATTTAGAAATAGAACACATATGTGAACAATACATACAGTTGTGCTCAAAAGTTTACATACCCCGGCAGAATTTTTGCTTTGATGACCTTTTTTTGGAGAATATGATTGATAACACCAAAACTTTTTCTCCACTCATGGTTAGTGGTTGGGTGAAGCCATTTATTGTCAAACGACTGTGTTTTCTCTTCTTAAGTCATAATGACAACCCAAAACATCCAAATAACCCTGATCAAAAGTTCACATACCCCATTTCTTAATACCGTGCATTGCACCCCTCTAACATCAATGACAGCTTGAAGTCTTTTGTGGTAGTTGTGGATGAGGTTTTTTATTTTCTCAGATGGTAAAGCTGCCCACTTTTCTTGGCAAAAAAACTCCAGTTCCTGTAAATTCCTGGGCTGTCTAGCATGAACTGCATGCTTGACATCTCCCCAGAGTGGCTCAATGATATTGAGGTCAGGAGACTGAGATGGCCAGTCCAGAACCTTCACTTTGCACTGCTGTAGCCAATGACAGGTCGACTTGGCCTTGTGTTTTGGATCGTTGTCATGTTGGAATGCTCAAGTATGTCCCATGCGCAGCTTCCGGGGTGATAACTGCCAATTTGCCTCCAGTATTTGCAGATAACATGCTGCATTTATCTTTCCTTCAACTGTGACCAAGTTTCCTGTGCCTTTGTAGCTCACACATCCCCAAAACATCAGCGATCCACCTCCATGCTTTACAGTAGGAATGGTGTTCCTTTCAACATAGGCCTTGCTGACCTCTCTCCAAATGTAATGTTTATGGTTGTGGACAAAAAGTTCAATTTTGGTCTCATTACTCCAAATTACTATATTCCAGAAGGTTTGAGGCTTGTCTCTGTGCTGTTTTGCGTATTGTAGGAGAGATACTTTGTGGCATTTGTGCAGTAGTGGCTTTCTTCTGGCAACTCGACCATGTAGCCCATTTTTCTTCAAGTGCCTCCTTATTGTGCATCTTGAAACAGCCACACCGCTAGATTTCAGAGAGTCCTGTATTTCAGCTGATGTTACTTGTGGGTTTTTGTGCCCCTGATTTTCCATTTGCTAATCACAGTTTGAACGCTACTGACTGGCATTATCAATTCCTTGGATCTTTTTGTATCCCTTTCCTGTTTTATACAGTTCATCTACCTTTTCCCGTAGATCCATTGACAATTATTTTGCTTTCTCCATGACTCACAATCCAGAAACATCAGTGGCTGGATGAAAGATGCAAGAGTCTGTCTAGATCCCAGAAACTCACTCAGCTTTTATGCACACACACTGATTACAAGCAAACAGGTCACAGGTGAGGATGTTACCTTTTGTAGATATTCAAACCCATTTGTGTCAACTTCTGTGCATGTTATTAGGCCAAAATCACCAGGGTATGTGAACTTTTGATCAGGGTCATTTGGATATTTTGGGTTGTCATTATGATTTAAAAAGAGAAAACACAGTAGTTTGACAATAAATGGCTTAACCCAACCAGTAACCATGAGTGGAGAAGTTTTTCTGTTATCATTCATATTCTTTGAAAAAAGGCCAAGGAAGCAAAAATTCTGTCGGGTATATAAACTTTTGAGCACAACTTTAAATAGAAACACCACCACAATTAAATGCTGAAGAAACAGGAAAAAATACACATCAGGGGGCAGTGCCTCACCCTATTCTATCACTGCCGCATCCCTGCTTTGCCGCGAGGTTGGCACCCTACAACAGTGTAAATGGTGCCCCACACTCAACGATGGCTGACCCTTCTGGCCCTATTCGGCTCTGATTGGTGTGACCAGGACCACAATGGTCAAGCTGCTAGGTGATATCACAAGAAATCTTCAAAAAACAGGTAAAGTGACAAGTACATCTGTATACATCAGTTAATTCCATACACTTTATAAATGCTGGAACAAAAAGAAAATATAGAAAACACTGATGTCTTCATTCAGCCAGGATCTGTGTGGCCAAGACAAGGCAAATTGGTCCTTATTATTGACCATCCATACAAATCATATGGTTTTGCGATAAATGACGACAACTGTCAACTAAGTAGTATATTATCGTTTTCATACTAAATTTCAATTTCTGTACCACTCCTGATGAACCTTTTAAATAAATGGAAAATGTGTTGAGTGTTATGGTAATGGAGTGTTATGACAAAAAAGCTTCTAACATTAATTGCTCTTGAAAAAAAATGACTTTATTTGAATTGTATACTGTATAATTGATTTTTTATTGCCAGTTTGCCTTGTCCTGGCCAGACAGACGCTGGCTTAATAAAGACATTACTGTTTTCTATCATTTATTTTTGTTCCAGCATTTATAAAGTGTATGGAATTAATTGATATATACAGATGCATCATTGTTTTCTATCATTTATTTTTGTTCCAGCATTTATAAAGTGTATGGAATTAATTGATATATACAGATGCATCATTGTTTTCTATCATTTATTTTTGTTCCATCATTTATAAAGTGTATGGAATTAATGATATATACAGATGCACTTAGCACTGTATCTGTTTTTTGGAATGTTCTTGTGATATAATTTAGCAGTTTGACAATTATGGTCTTGGTCACACCCATCAGAGCCGAATAGAGCCAAATGGGTCAGCCATTGTTGAGCTGGGGCGCCATTTGTAGGGTGCCAACCTCTGCTGCAAGGTAGGGATACAGCAGTGATGGAATAGGCGAGGCACTGCCCCCCTGGTGTGTATTATTTGCTATTGTTCCTTCAGCATTTTATGGTGGTGGTTATTCTATTTATGTATTGTTCACATATGTGTTCTCTTGTTGACTATTAAAGTTATATTTTATTATATCTGATAAATTACAGTGTCTCTACAGTGAAAAAAGTGTCTAAAATAATACTTGATCCCTAAAAACTGTGATTTTATGTAACACTCCTACCTTCATATATACATTAACGACCTTCATAGTGAAGTGACTTTGGAAAGAGGAGAGTTATCAATTTCCGAAAAATGAATGGGAAAGCTGAGTAGAGACATTATAACCACAGTTTGCAGAGAAATCATGATCAATTAGATTCAAGGCAGAACCTGAATCCACAAATGCAGATGTAAATATAAAATAGGACTTAGGGTACCGTCACACAGTGCCATTTTCATCGCTACGACGGCACGATTCGTGACGTTCTAGCGATGTCGTTACGATATCGTTGTGTCTGACACGCTACTGCGATCCGGATCCCCGCTGAGAATCGTACGTCGTAGCAGATCGTTTGAAACTTTCTTTCGTCGTCTAGTGTCCCGCTGTGGCGGCATGATTGCATCGTGTGACACAGGTTGTATACGATGTGCGCACAGTAACCAACGGCTTCTACATCGCAAATACGTCATGAAATTATCGCTCCAGCGCCGTGTATTGCAACGTGTGACCGCAGTATACGACGCTGGAGCGATAATCATACGACGCTGCAACGTCACGAATCGTGCCGTCGTAGCGATGAAAATGACACTGTGTGACGGTACCCTTAGTCTCCAGGGACACCTGTAAGAAAAACCCGAATGTCTGAACAAAAGACAATCTCAGACTCTTGCAACCAGCATCTTTACATTTTAAAATATATTTTTTCCTTTCTTTTAGAAGTAAAGAAATACCAAACAAAGAATAAAGCAAGTACTATTAACAAATATACTATCTACTTTCTAATGATAAACAGAAGATAGGTGCAAAGTATAGTAGAAAAACAACAAAGCGAAAACCATAGCTGGAATCTCACAGACTGGCTCCAAACATTAACAAAATGTCAGAACATCCAAATGAATCTATCAACAGCAGGAAATGCCAGCAAGGGGACAGAACATAAAGCTGCACCCTAAAGGTGATAGACACACAAATGCCAGCAGGAGGACAGAGCATAAAGTAGCACCCTAAAGGTGATAGACACACAAATGCCAGCAAGGGGACAGAACATAAAGTTGCACCCAAAAAGTGATAGACACAAATTAAAACACCCGTGTTAAGCCAAGCAGACTGCAGTCAGAATAGCAGAACCCAAGCATCCAAGAAAAGATGTGTCTCCTGTGGCTCAGCGGAAACAGAAGCCGACCACAGAACATCACCTGGCAAGATTTTTGTGCCGTCCTCACTTTACTCCCATCTTCTTAACAAAGTGCATGTCTCTGTGTTGGCCGGACATCCTGGTTCCTCTGCTATCTGCAGAGCTGTTTCCAGGTCCTTTGGTGGCAGAGTGGTGGAAAGGATGTTGATGAGTATTTCTGTATGTGCAGAGTTTGCACCAGGTCTAAAGCTTCTCACCATTACTGGTATGATCCAAATAATTTGCATGCGGGTCACCTAGTGAGGAAGTTCTGTCAGTGCTTGGAGATCTCTGTGGGTCCAGTGGCCCCTTGTAGAAGAAGAGGATAGCGTCATGCTCCTGCGTTCAAAGCCTTGAGCCTGTGTTTTGTGGTCAACTTCTCTGTCTGCCAAGCCACAGCAGACACACCTTATCTCCGGTGGGTTTGGGTTCTGTTATTCTGGCTGCAGTCTGTTTAGCCTAACATAGGTGTTTTCTATCATAGATTTTGTTTAGTAAGAGGATGGTAGTTATACTCAAACACTTTGTGGTGATAACATATGGTCATGGTGTGGCTGTATTTATCCCCTTTCTGTGGTTTATTTTTGGTATACTAATGCTATGGAAGCTTTTATTATTTGGTATCAATCTGACTATTTAGAAGTAGTACTGAGACCATCATCTTATTGCTGTATTTCTGAGATTTACATATTTTATCTCTATACTTTTTTATGGGAATTGGGTGTGTGGCATTAGGACTCTCATTTCGCCTCTGCTAGGAACTATAATAGGTTTCTGCCTGATATTTTAAAACTGTATCCTTTATATACCCTTGATAGGACTAATTTGGAGAGGACTGTGACAGGTGGAAACAAGAACAGTTTGTTCCATCTGTGGCTTACAGATAAGACTTGATGGTTCTGTGACTAATTCGAGACACTTGTATATTGCCCAGTTGTCTGGTATAGTGATAGAAGGTTATATACAGTGAACCTAATATGTGATTGACACATTCACAAAGTAGACATCCGAGATTCACTACTTCTCCTGTCTTAACCATTCAGAACTAGGCACACAGATCTGACTTGGTTGGCATCAGCACAGACAGGGCCGGCGTCAGCACCCAGCGCACCCGGGCAAGTGCCGGGGCCCTGGCGAGACTGGGGGGCCCATAACGCCGGTAAGACACTTATTATGCCGGCATTGCCGACACTGATGCACAGCACATCATGCGCTCCTGGGGGCCCCCCAAAGCCAGACTACATCATTCCCGAGTCCGACCCTAACTCCCTCCCTCCACTAGTGTGCTGTCACTGTGTGTGATTGCAGCCAGGACTCGGAGGCGGAGCTGGAGCGGGTATATGATTCCCGGCAGCAGGAGGCGGGACTCACTGACTGGGACTCACTGCAGCAGGAAAGGAATACTCACCAATCACCGTCCATGGGGATAGAAGAGTCACTTCCGGGCCGGCGGTCATCACTTCCGGGTGAGAGTGAAGAGCTCGGCATCCTAAGAAGAGCAGCGGCGCTGACACACAGATCGCGTCGCGACACTGTCCGGGACCCGGGTCCACCGTGCAGTTCCAGCGCAGCGAGCAGCAGAAGACGAGCAGCGCAGATGCTGTGCCCACAACGGTCGGCGACGGGCGGCGATGGCGTGGTGGTGGGTGAGCTGGGCTGCCTGTGTTATGTTATATACTACGTGGGCTGCCTGTGTTATATACTACGTGGGCTGCCTATGTTATATACTACGTGGGCTGCCTGTGTAACACAGGCAGCCATGTAGTATATAACACAGGCAGCCCACGTAGTATATTATGCTATGTGGGCTGCCTGTGTTATATACTACGTGGGCTGCCTGTGTTATATACTACGTGGGCTGTGCTATATACTGAGTGGGCTGTGTTATACACAACGTGGGCTATGCTAGATACTACGTGGGCTGTTATACACTGCGTGGGCTGTGTTATACTATGTGGGCTGTGCTATATACAGCGTGGGCTATGCTATATACTACGTGGGCTGTTATACACTGCGTAGGCTGTGTTATGTACTACGTGGCTGTGCTATATACTACGTGGGCTGTGTTATACACTGCATGGGCTGTGCTATATACTGCGTGGGCTGTGCTATATATACTACGTGGCTGTGCTATATACTACGTGGCTGTGTTATATGCTATGTGGCTGTGGTATATGCTATGTGGGCTGTGGTATTTGCTATGTGGGCTGTGGTATATGCTATGTGGGCTGTGGTATATGCTATGTGGGCTGTGGTATATGCTATGTGGGCTGTGCTATATGCTACGTGGGCTGTGCTATATGCTACGTGGGCTGTGCTATATGCTACGTGGGCTGTGCTATATGCTACGTGGGCTGTGCTATATGCTACGTGGGCTGTGCTATATGCTATGTGGGCTGTGTTATATGCTACGTGGGCTGTGTTATAGGCTACTTGGCTGTGGTATATTTCTCTGCTGTATCTGTACATCATGAATCGTGGTATGTGTTAAAGTGGGGGGCCCACTGAGATTCTTTCGCCCGGGGCCCTCAAAAACCTGGAGCCGGCCCTGAGCACAGAGGCTACAAATTCCTCTAGCCCACAAATGTCAAACTCTGGCCCGTGGGCCAAATCTAGCCACCCAGGGTGAAAATATTTTGTCTGCAAAGCTGGGCAAGCCCTACGCCCCTAGAACGACCCTCAACCCCTCATCGCGTTTTCAACTCAATCAGCATCCTGGATGCTGATACAGTTGAAAGCAATGGCATGGGAGTTGAAGCTCCCTCTGCCATTATTCCCTCTCTGCATCTGATGTGTCAGAACAGCGGGCACGATGACATTATTGCGACGTGCCCACAATGCCGAGCACTGAAGAGCTTCAGAGTGATTGCTGCTGAAACCGAAACAGCGGGGGAACGAGATGAAAGTATTTATTTATTTTTTAATGTGGGGCCCTTATTCTGTTTGGACTACAATACAGGGCACCAATATACTGTATGGAGGGATATATGAGGTAGGAGTATGTGGACCCATTATAGTGTATGGAGGACTATGTGAGGTCCATTAACTTTTTTGGAGGACTATGTGGAGCCCTGTTATACTGTATGGAGCCTTATTTGTGGCCATTATACTGTATAGAGCACTATGTGGGGCCAGTAGATCTTATAGAGTACTATGGGAGGCTATTATACTGTATTGAGCACTATGTGGGGTCCATTATACTGTATGGAGCACTATGTGGGACCATTAAACTGTATGGAGCACTATGTGGGGCCATTATATTGTATTGAGCACTATGTGGGGCTCATTATACTGTATGGTGCACAATACGAGGTCAGTTATACTGTATGGAGCAATATGTGGGGCCCATTACACTGTATGGAACACTATGTGGGGCCCATTATACTGTATGGAGCACTGTGTGTGGGCCATTATACTGTGGAGCATTATGTGTGGCCATTATACTCTATTGAGAACTATGTGGGGCCATTGTACTGTATGGAGCACTATGTGGGGCCATTACACTGCATGAAGCATTATGTGGGGCTATTATACTGTATGGAGCACTATGTGGGACCATTATATTGTATGGAACACTATATGGGGCCATTATACAGTATGAAGCACAATGTGGGGCTATTTTACTGTATAGAGCATTACATGGGGCCATTACACAGTACGATGCACTATGGGACATATATATATATATATATGGGACATATATATATCAGGATGGGGTCCAGGATGGGGGGTACGTTTACCAGGATGGGGCTCAGGATAAGGGACATATACAGTACAGACCAAAAATTTTGACACACCTTCTCATTTAAAGATTTTTCTGTAATTTCATGACTATTAAAATTGTACATTCACACTGAAGGCATCAAAACTATGAATTAACACATGTTCTTCAAAGTAGCCACCTTTTGCTTTGATGACTGCTTTGCACACTTTTGACATTCTCTTGATGAGCTTCAAGAGGTAGTCACCGGGAATGGTCTTCCAACAATCTTGAAGGAGTTCCCAGAGATGCTTAGCACTTGTTGGCCCTTTTGCCTTCACTCTGCCGTCCAGCTCACAACAAACCATCTCGATTGGGTTCAGGTCTGGTGTCTGTGGAGGCCAGGTCGTCTAGCGTAGCACCCCATCACTCTCCTTCTTGGTCAAATAGCCCTTACACAGCTTGGAGGTGTGTTTGGGGTCATTGTCCTGTTGAAGAATAAATGATGGTCCAACTAAACGCAAACCGGATGGAATAGCATGCCGCTGCAAGATGCTGTGGTAGCCATGCTGGTTCAGTATGCCTTCAATTTTGAATAAATCCCCAACAGTGTCACCAGCAAAGTACCCCCACACCATCACACCTCCTCCTCCATGCTTCACGGTGGGAACCAGGCATGTAGAGTCCATCCGTTCACCTTTTCTGCGTCGCACAAAGACACGGTGGTTGGAACCAAAGATCTCACATTTGGACTCATCAGACCAAAGCACAGATTTCCACTGGTCTAATGTCCATTCCTTGTGTTCTTTAGCCCAAACAAGACTTTTCTGCTTGTTGCCTGTCCTTAGCAGTGGTTTCCTAGCAGCTATTTTACCATGAAGGCCTGCTGCACAGTCTCCTCTTAACAGTTGTTGTAGAGATGTGTCTGCTGCTAGAACTCTGTGTGGCATTGACCGGGTCTTTAATCCGAGCTGCTGTTAACCTGCGATTTCTGAGGCTGGTGACTTGGATAAACTTATCCTCAGAAGCAGAGGTGACTCTTGGTCTTCCTTTCCTGGGGCGGTCCTCATTTGAGCCAGGTTCTTTGTAGCGCTTGATGGTTTTTGCCACTGTACTTGGGGACACTTTCAAAGTTTTTCCAATTTTTTGGACTGACTGACCTTCATTTCTTAAAGTAATGATGGCCACTCGTTTTTCTTTACTTAGCTGCTTTTTTCTTGCCATAATACAAATTCTAACAGTCTATTCAGTAGGACTATCAGCTGTGTATCCACCAGACTTCTGCACAACACAACTGATGGTCCCAACACCATTTATAAGGCAAGAAATCCCACTTATTAAACCTGACAGGGCACACCTGTGAATTGAAAACCATTCCCGAAGACTACCTCTTGAAGCTCATCAAGAGAATGCCAAGAGTGTGCAAAGCAGTCATCAAAGCAAAAGGTGGCTACTTTGAAGAGCCTAGAATATAAGACATATTTTCAGTTGTTTCACACTTTTTTGTTAAGTATATAATTCCACATGTGTTAATTCATAGTTTTGATGCCTTCAGTGTGAATGTACAATTTTCATAGTCATGAAAATACAGAAAAATCTTTAAATGAGAAGGTGTGTCCAAACTTTTGCTCTGTACTGTATACCAGAATGGGGGATATACATACAGTCATTGCCGAAAGTTTTGACACTGTTGAAATTGTTCCAGAAAATGAAGTATTTCTGAAAGAAAGTTATTGCAGTTGAACATATTTTGTTATACACATGTTTATTTCATTTATGTGTAGTAGAACAATGCAAAGAAACAGAGAAAAAAGGACAAATTGGACATAATTTCACACAAAATCTTAAAAATGGGCCAAACAAAATTGTTGCCACTTTTCCAAAATTGTGAGTAAACAGCTTTGTTTCAAGCATATGATATTCGTTCAAACTCACCTGTGGCAAGTAACAGGTGTGAGCAATATGAAAATCACACCTTAAACCAAATAAAAAGGGAAGCAGTTGACTCAATCTTTGCACTGTGTGTCTCTGTGTGCCACACTAAGCATGTAGAGCAGAAAGAGAAGAGAACTGTCTGAGGATTTGAAAAGTATCAACAAACCTAAGGTTACAAGTCCATCCCCAGAGAACTTTATTTTCTTTTGTCCATGGTGCACAACATAATACTAATTTTACAACCCATGGCATTGTAGCTAATCTCCCTGGATGTGGATGACAGAGAAAAATTGATTAAACGTAGTAATGCAGGATAGTCCAGATGGTATAAAAGCAGCCACAATCAAATTCTACATAAATTCAACTTGTCCTGCAGGCTCAGGGTGCATCAGTGTCAGCTCAAACTATCCATCGACATTTGAATTAAATGAAACACTATGACATGAGGCTCAGGAGGACCCCACTGCTGACACAGAGACATAAAAGAGCTAGACTGCAGTTTGTCAAAATGTACTTGAGTAAGCCAAAATTCCTCTTGGAAAGCATCTTGTGGACAGATGAGACCAAGATAGAGCTTTTTGGCAAACCACATCATTCTACTGTTTACCGAAAACAGACTGAGGCCTACAAAGAAAAGAACACAGTACCTACAGTCAAATGTGGTGGAGGTTCAAAGATGTTTTGGGGGTTGTTTTGCTGCTTTTAACACTGGATGCCTTGACTGTGTGCAAGGCAGCATGAAGTCTGAAGATTACCAAAGGATTTTGGTTCGCAATGTAGTGCCCAGTGTCAGAAAGCTGGGTTTATGTCATAGGTCATGAGTCTTCCAGCAGGACAGTGATCTCAAACATACTTCAAGAAGCACCAAGAAATTTATGGAAACAAAGCGCTGGAGAGTTCTGAAGTGTCCAGCATTGAGTCTGGAACTAAATCCTATTGAACACCTGTGGAGAGATCTTACAATTGCTGTTGGGAGAAGGCACCTTAACATAAAAGAGACCTGGAGCAGTTTGCAAAAGAAGAGAGGTCTAAAGTTCCAGTTAAGAGGAGTAAGAAGCTTGTTGATGGTTATAGGAAGTGATTGCTTACAGTTATTTATTCCAGAGGGTGTGCAACCAAATATTAAGTTGTGGGTGCCAACAATTTTGTTCGGATCATTTTTAATGTGTTATGTGAAATTATTTCCAATTTACCTTATTTTCTTTGTTTTTTGTGTGTGCTGTCCCAATACACACAAAGGCAATACACATGTATAACAAAACATATGTTATTTCAATAACTTTTTGGGAGAAATACTTCATTTTCCGTGGCAATTTCTAGGGTGCCAACACTTTTGGCCATGACTGTATATACCAGGATGGGGAACATACAGTATATACCAGGATGGAGGACTGTTGTGAATTTACCTTTTTGGCTCCCTCTAGTGGTTACTAGTGATTTGACTCTGGGAATGTCTGCCATCCCTTGTATGCTCACCTGGGTCGTTAGGTCAGGGGTGTTGCTATATAAGCTCCCTGGACCTTCAGTTCAATGCCTGGCAACGTTGTAATCAGAGCTAATCTGTTGTGCTCTTGTCTACTGATCCTGGTTCCTGCTAGATTAAGCTAAGTCTGCTTTCTTGCTTTTTGCTATTTGTTTTTGTTTGCATTTTTGTCCAGCTTGTACATAATCTGTATCCTTACCTTGCTGGAAGCTCTAGGGAGGCTGGAGTTCTCCCCCCGGGCCGTTAGACGGTTCGGGGGTTCTTGAATTTCCAGTGTGGATTTTTGATAGGGTTTTTGTTGACCATATAAGTTATCTTACTACATTCTGCTATTAGTAAGTGGGCCTCTCTTTGCTAAACCTAGTTCATCTCTGTGTTTGTCATTTCCTCTTACCTCACCGTTATTATTTGTGGGGGGCTTGTATCCAACTTTTGGGGTCTATTCTCTGGAGGCAAGAGAGGTCTTTGTTTTCCTCTTCTAGGGGTAGTTAGTCCTCCGGCTGGCGCGAGACATCTAGCGACCAACGTAGGCATGTTCCCCGGCTACTTCTAGTGTTGGTGTTAGGAGTAGATATATGGTCAACCCAGTTACCACTGCCCTATGAGCTGGATTTTTGTACTTCGCAGACTTACTTGTTCCTCTGAGACCCTCGCCATTGGGGTCATAACAGTTTGCCAGGCCAGTATTAAATGTTAAATGCATTGCAGAAGCGGGATTATAAGAAAGAAAATTCTGAGTTTTTTTTTTTCTTTCTCTTTCTCATTTTTTTTTTTCTTCTTTTCCCCTTTACCTCTGAGTGGCTTGTGTTTGCTGCAGACATGAATGTCCAGACCTTGATTACAGGTGTGGACCAGCTTACTGCTCGTGTGCAGGGCATACAAGATTATGTTATCAGAAATCCTATGTCAGAACCTAAGATACCAATTCCTGAACTGTTTTCCGGAGACCGATTTAAATTTAGAAATTTCAGGAATAATTGTAAATTGTTTTTGTCCCTGAGACCCTGTTCATCTGGAGACTCCGCTCAGCAAGTGAAAATTGTTATTTCTTTTTTACGGGGCGACCCTCAGGATTGGGCCTTCTCGCTGGCGCCAGGAGATCCGGCATTGGCTGATATTGATGCGTTTTTTCTGGCGCTCGGTTTGCTTTATGAGGAACCCAATCTTGAGATTCAGGCAGAAAAAGCCTTGCTGGCTATGTCTCAGGGCCAGGACGAGGCTGAAGTGTATTGCCAAAAATTTCGGAAATGGTCCGTGCTGACCCAGTGGAACGAGTGTGCATTGGCTGCAAATTTCAGAAATGGCCTTTCTGAAGCCATTAAGAATGTGATGGTGGGTTTTCCCATTCCCACAGGTCTGAATGATTCCATGGCCCTGGCAATTCAAATCGACCGGCGGTTGCGGGAGCGCAAAACCGCAAATTCCCTCATGGTGTTGTCTGAACAGGCACCTGATTTAATGCAATGTGATAGAATCCTGACTAGAAATGAGCGGAAAATTCATAGAAGCCAGAATGGCTTGTGTTACTACTGTGGTGATTCTACACATGTTATCTCAGCATGCTCTAAACGTCTTACTAGGGTTGTTAGTCCTGTCGCCATTGGTAATTTGCAACCTAAATTTATTCTATCTGTAACTTTGATTTGCTCACTGTCATCGTATCCTGTCATGGCGTTTGTAGACTCAGGTGCTGCCCTGAGTGTGATGGATCTGTCATTTGCCAAGCGCTGCGGATTTGTTCTGGAGCCATTAGAAAATCCTATCCCTCTTAGGGGTATTGATGCTACGCCTTTGGCAAAAAATAAACCGCAGTTTTGGACACAGGTTACCATGTGCATGACTCCCGAACATCGGGAGGTGATACGTTTTCTTGTTCTGCATAAGATGCATGATTTGGTTGTTTTGGGTTTGCCATGGTTACAGACCCATAATCCAGTCTTGGACTGGAAGGCAATGTCGGTGTCAAGTTGGGGCTGCCATGGAATTCATGGAGATTCCCTGCCCTTGTCTATTGCTTCTTCTACGCCCTCGGAAGTTCCGGCGTATTTGTCTGATTATCAGGATGTCTTCAGCGAGTCTAAGTCCAGTGCACTGCCTCCTCATAGGGAATGTGACTGTGCAATAGATTTGATTCCTGGCAGTAAGTTTCCTAAGGGGAGACTGTTTAATTTGTCGGTACCTGAACATACCGCGATGCGTTCATATATCAAGGAGTCTCTTGAGAAGGGGCATATCCGTCCTTCTTCTTCCCCTCTTGGTGCGGGATTCTTTTTTGTGGCCAAAAAGGACGGATCTTTGAGGCCTTGTATTGACTATCGGCTTTTAAACAAGATCACTGTCAAATTTCAGTATCCTTTGCCGCTGTTGTCAGACTTGTTTGCCCGGATTAAAAGTGCCAAGTGGTTCACCAAGATAGACCTTCGTGGTGCGTACAACCTTGTGCGCATTAAGCAAGGCGATGAATGGAAAACCGCATTCAATACGCCCGAAGGTCATTTTGAGTACTTGGTGATGCCATTTGGGCTCTCTAATGCACCTTCAGTTTTTCAGTCCTTCATGCATGACATTTTCCGGAAGTATCTGGATAAATTTTTGATTGTTTATCTGGATGATATTCTGTTTTTTTCTGATGATTGGGACTCGCATGTGGAGCAGGTCAGGATGGTTTTTAAGATTTTGCGTGAAAATTCTTTGTTTGTTAAAGGCTCAAAGTGTCTCTTTGGTGTACAGAGGGTTCCCTTTTTGGGGTTCATTTTTTCCCCTTCTGCTGTGGAGATGGACCCAGTCAAGGTCCGAGCTATTCATGATTGGACTCAACCCTCGTCAGTTAAGAGTCTTCAGAAGTTCTTGGGTTTTGCTAACTTCTACCGTCATTTTATCGCAAATTTTTCTAGCGTTGTTAAACCATTGACGGATATGACCAAGAAAGGCTCTGATGTAGCTAACTGGGCTCCTGCTGCCGTGGAGGCTTTCCAGGAGTTGAAACGCCGGTTTACTTCGGCGCCTGTTTTGTGCCAACCTGACACCTCACTTCCCTTTCAGGTGGAGGTGGATGCTTCGGAGATTGGGGCAGGGGCCGTTTTGTCGCAGAGAGGCCCTGGTTGCTCTACTATGAGACCTTGTGCCTTTTTCTCCAGGAAGTTTTCGCCGGCAGAGCGAAATTATGATGTGGGCAATCGGGAGTTGTTGGCCATGAAGTGGGCATTTGAGGAGTGGCGTCATTGGCTCGAGGGTGCTAAGCATCGTGTGGTGGTCTTGACTGATCACAAAAATCTGATGTATCTCGAGTCTGCTAAACGCCTGAATCCTAGACAGGCCCGCTGGTCATTGTTTTTCTCCCGTTTTGACTTTGTGGTCTCGTATTTACCAGCTTCTAAGAATGTGAAGGCCGATGCTCTGTCTAGGAGCTTTGTGCCTGATGCTCCTGGAGTCGCTGAACCTGTGGGTATTCTTAAGGAAGGAGTTATCTTGTCAGCTATTTCTCCTGATCTGCGGCGTGTGTTGCAGAGATTTCAGGCTGGTAGGCCTGACTCTTGTCCATCTGACAGATTGTTTGTGCCTGCTAAATGGACCAGCAGAGTCATTTCCGAGGTTCATTCCTCAGTGTTGGCAGGGCACCCGGGAATTTTTGGCACCAGAGATCTGGTGGCCAGGTCCTTTTGGTGGCCTTCCTTGTCAAGGGATGTGCGGTCATTTGTGCAGTCCTGTGGAACTTGTGCTCGAGCTAAGCCTTGCTGTTCTCGTGCCAGCGGGTTGCTCTTGCCCTTGCCTGTCCCGAAGAGACCTTGGACACACATCTCTATGGATTTCATTTCTGATCTTCCGGTGTCTCAGGGCATGTCTGTCATCTGGGTGATATGTGATCGTTTCTCCAAGATGGTCCATTTGGTTCCTTTGCCTAAGCTGCCCTCCTCTTCTGATCTGGTTCCTGTGTTCTTCCAGAACGTGGTTCGTTTGCACGGCATTCCTGAGAATATTGTGTCGGACAGAGGATCCCAGTTTGTTTCCAGGTTCTGGCGATCCTTTTGTGGTAGGATGGGCATTGATTTGTCGTTTTCGTCCGCTTTTCATCCCCAGACTAACGGACAAACGGAGCGAACTAATCAGACTCTGGAGGCTTATTTGAGGTGTTTTGTCTCTTCTGATCAGGATGATTGGGTGACCTTCTTGCCGTTGGCTGAATTTGCCCTTAATAATCGGGCTAGTTCCGCCACCTTGGTTTCGCCATTTTTCTGCAACTCTGGTTTCCATCCTCGTTTTTCCTCGGGACATGTGGAGCCTTCTGACTGTCCTGGGGTGGATTCTGTGGTGGATAGGTTGCAGCGGATCTGGAGTCATGTGGTGGACAACTTGAAGTTGTCACAGGAGAAGGCTCAGCGTTTTGCCAACCGCCGCCGCGGTGTGGGTCCCCGACTTCGTGTTGGGGATTTGGTATGGCTGTCTTCTCGATTTGTTCCTATGAAGGTCTCCTCTCCCAAATTTAAGCCTCGCTTCATTGGTCCTTACAAGATATTGGAAATCCTTAATCCTGTATCCTTTCGCCTGGATCTTCCGGTGTCGTTTGCCATTCACAACGTATTTCATAGGTCCTTGTTGCGGCGGTACGTTGTGCCTGTGGTCCCTTCTGCTGAGCCTCCTGCTCCGGTGTTGGTTGAGGGCGAGTTGGAGTACGTGATGGAGAAGATCTTAGATTCTCGTCTCTCCAGGCGGAGGCTTCAGTACCTGGTCAAGTGGAAGGGCTATGGTCAGGAGGATAATTCCTGGGTGGTCGCCTCTGATGTGCATGCGGCCGATTTGGTTCGTGCCTTTCACACCGCTCATCCTGATCGCCCTGGTGGTCTTGGTGAGGGTTCGGTGACCCCTCACTAGGGGGGGGGGGGTACTGTTGTGAATTTACCTTTTTGGCTCCCTCTAGTGGTTACTAGTGATTTGACTCTGGGAATGTCTGCCATCCCTTGTATGCTCACCTGGGTCGTTAGGTCAGGGGTGTTGCTATATAAGCTCCCTGGACCTTCAGTTCAATGCCTGGCAACGTTGTAATCAGAGCTAATCTGTTGTGCTCTTGTCTACTGATCCTGGTTCCTGCTAGATTAAGCTAAGTCTGCTTTCTTGCTTTTTGCTATTTGTTTTTGTTTGCATTTTTGTCCAGCTTGTACATAATCTGTATCCTTACCTTGCTGGAAGCTCTAGGGAGGCTGGAGTTCTCCCCCCGGGCCGTTAGACGGTTCGGGGGTTCTTGAATTTCCAGTGTGGATTTTTGATAGGGTTTTTGTTGACCATATAAGTTATCTTACTACATTCTGCTATTAGTAAGTGGGCCTCTCTTTGCTAAACCTAGTTCATCTCTGTGTTTGTCATTTCCTCTTACCTCACCGTTATTATTTGTGGGGGGCTTGTATCCAACTTTTGGGGTCTATTCTCTGGAGGCAAGAGAGGTCTTTGTTTTCCTCTTCTAGGGGTAGTTAGTCCTCCGGCTGGCGCGAGACATCTAGCGACCAACGTAGGCATGTTCCCCGGCTACTTCTAGTGTTGGCGTTAGGAGTAGATATATGGTCAACCCAGTTACCACTGCCCTATGAGCTGGATTTTTGTACTTCGCAGACTTACTTGTTCCTCTGAGACCCTCGCCATTGGGGTCATAACAGAGGACATTGTATACGCAATATATGCCAGGATGGGGCCAGGATGAGGGACATATATACCAGGAAGGGGCCCAAGATGGGGGACATTACTACATAATGGGGGTGAATTTAGAACACAAGGGCCCATAAATCTGGCCAACATGCGGGGGGATCCCAGGTCCAAATTTTGCATCGGGGCACATTGGACTCTAGTTATGTCACTGCTTGCATGTAGTGGAAACTGTGGAGAAATTCATTGTGGGGGTATCATGGTGTGTTTGGCGGGCACTTCTTTTTGCATCATGCCGTATTATCTGTCCTATTAAGGGTTTTTTTATCCTTTCTTTTTATTAGGCCATTGGTTCATTCGCTTTTTACTGCTCTAACATAACATATTAGATTATTCCAATATTTTATTCTAAGATCTTTTAATTAAAATGTTCTTTGTTCGTGGGACAACCACAAAGTTTGTTTCCATATGAAAAAGTTTATTGTTATATTTGATGATAAGGAATAACGTGCTCAATTGTCGACAATTTTTTAAGAAATATCAAGGTTGGGCTGCGACTTTATCCAAGCTTTTAATTTTGCCTCTCTGTGTATTTGAGTTTGACATCCCTGCTCTAGACCCTTCTCCCTACAACTTCCTCCAGAGCTGGAAAATCATAGTCAGAGTTGACTTGATTTGAAATTAAAGCATGAAGTGAAAATAAATTTCAAGAACCTGGGACTAATCTGAGCAAATTCTCTTTCCAAAGTGGCCCGAAGGTAGGTAAAGGAATATTACAACATTGATGGAAGAGATTAAACAAATGTAAATATAATAAACAAACAATGAAACAAAATGTAAATAAACTTCTTTTGTTGTTGTCAGTGTGTCACTGGGTATATTTACCCATGTAATCTGTTGTGATAAATTCCAATGATTCAACTCTACGCCTACTTTTCTTCCACCCTACGCAATGTCATGGACTATATTGGTGCTATATACAGCATCTATGACTTGCTTTATCAATAGTGTCCAGCAGGGGGCAGCACAGCACTGTTTTTTTCTTCTTTGTTGGCTTAATCATTAAGTCCCCAGGGGGAAAACACAGTGAATGTTTGAGGACATTACAGGGCAGAGGTGTGTGAACGAGTAGCAATAAAATAACAGGGAATGCCAGGGACCCTAAGGACTGTGATATCCTATTTCAGTGGCTGGTGAATGTAAATATAGGTAGGCTGAATACTACAATAGGAAAGGGGGCTTCCATACCACTGCTGGATGGGAGAGAAAAAGGTTTAAGGGATGATCGATAGATAGATAGATAGATAGATAGATAGATAGATAGATAGATAGATAATAGATAGATGATATTTCTATAATTATACAGAAAAAAAATACATTTCTACTCATTTTATGAGATCAATATAGTTTGCAGCAGACTGAGGGTTAAGATGTCTTAAGATGACCTGCTGTGGGAGGTCCTGAGTATTTGTGTCTACCACCCTGTGATTGGATGCTGGGGGTCTGCATGCCCTTACTAAGCTAAGCAGCAATAATCCGGGACTCCCCCCAGCACATTAATACCCCCCTCATTGCCCATTACTGGCAGTCCTATCCCTGCTTCATTCAGAGGGCTCCGTCCACGAGGGTCAGGTAAGACAAAAATCCTGGCCAGGGCGATAAGGCACCAGGGGCTGGCATAACTGTCAATGCATCCTCAGAGACAAATGTGTGCGCTCCTAATATATGTATGATGGGGAACGCTCCAAAACAGCTGACACTTCAATAAGGGACCATGGGCAAGTGTGCAAAGGGCCAGACAAAGCCCCCACCACAGTCAGTATAAAGCGGAGATACATTGCACATAGAGAGAAATCGTTCTAACATGTGTCACAAGTTGGGAATTTCCTAAGACAATAGTATAACCCTCGGCTGGAGCAATACCGGCGCGCGTTGTGTAAGAACACATCTTATACATTGCAGATGAAAGTTTCGGGTATATTGTATGCAAAGCTATGGATCCTTTAGTAGAAAATGTAGACACATGCCTGAATCTTCCTATAAAATTACTTTGCCCGTTAAACAAAGCCTACATAGATGTCGGAAAGCGGAATACGTAATGTAAATACTTAGGCCAGCCTAACGGAGGTAAGATAGCTTAGACAGCATAACTGCAGTCCTATGTAAAAACACCTTTTCTATAGAGCTTTAAAAACCTCTTTGAGATGACCATTCCTAACTACATGGGATTGGAAAGTGGTCTTCTTGAAGAGGTGGTCTTCTCATAAAGATGGTCAATATATATATATATATATATATATATATATATATATATATATATAATGCTATGGAACTTGAAGGATTTGAGCCAAGTTTGGAAGTTTTCCCCTATTTGTTGTATAGGGAACCACTTTCCAATCTATTGGGGTCTGATCCCAGAGACTCATCCCCCTATAGGTTCACATTGCGTTAGTGGGTGGTCGCTAACAGACAGCGTTGCACGGCGAAAATGTCGCAATTAATGCCGTGCAACGGGTCCGTTAGCGCACCCATTGACAGCAATGTAAATTTCGCCTGCAGCGCATCGCTAGCGCGTGCCTTTTTCGGCTCGCGCTAGCGATGTGCCGTTCTTTTGTGGCGCGCCTCGGACGCTGCTTGCTGCTTGGCGCGCCCGAGGTCCGTTAGCGCGACCCCTAAAAATACATTGCGTTAGCGCAATGCGCTAGCGCTAAACGGATTGCCCTAACGCAATGTGAACCACAAGAATGGGAGAGGAGAGTGATTTTCCATGGGACCCCCAACAATTGGGAAGTGTCTTCCTATATTATATTTGGCCAAACTTGGCACAATCCTCTTACAGTTTGTCATGGGAAATCTGCTCTGGATACAGAGGTGGTCTTATCAAAGAGGTGGTCTCTTAAGTTTTGCTGTATTCTTTTTATAATGCTTGGCCTCTATACCTCCTACCCTAACGTGCTTCTTCTGGGTATGATCAGAGTACGAGTTCCATGGGGTTATAAATGGTCCAGGACTTCTCGGGTAATTTTAATGTGCTAACCATGTGGACTATCCTCATGCCGATGACCACTGTGTGACATCGTATTCCCATTAAGATGTCAGCGGACATAACCAATACGCCCATTATTATATTTTGAGCTGTGGATGTAACGATCATTGTCATGTAGCCCGGCATACCTAGACGAGGATCTTTGGTATCGTCACACCCAACGTGTTGACTGTAGTGACCGGAGAGAGAGAGATACTCAGTGTTATAACCTAGCGCAGCCTGTTCTTAATTTGGAGCATGATATAAGACCCCCATAGTGATGCCTGGTGTCGGTCTATGCAGTGGGAGTAAATAATCCTCAGTATTTTCACCTGTGCCCTCTTTATTGGCTGGGGGGTTGGTAGTTAAGATTTGCAGAGCAGCATCATGTCAGAGGGGCGAGAGACAGCTGACGTTCCTTTAAGGTTCCTCAAGATATTTTGGGAAAGTCTTACAAAGTTTCCCATGAGATCGAATGACTTAAAAGAGGAGTTAGGTGTCAATCTCTATGATCCCCTTTCCAGAAGTTAGGAGCTATTTAGGGGATGGGAAGAGACTGAAGAAACAAGGGGATACAGGGATTTGGTTGGGACCGGACAGTTTGGTTCTTTCTCAAGTGCTGTCAGGTGGGAGATTTCCACTCATGTTGGTTGTTTTCTGGAAGAAAGTGGACAAGCTCTGATACGTCTTCTGTCTTCTATGTGCAGGTATCACATAAACCGCCAAGATGTCTAAAATATCGAATACTCGTAAGACGCACCTGAAGGTAAGTACAGTGCAACCATGTCTTCATTCCTTCACAGCTACCTTATTGTCCCCAAAACAGACTAACTATGACATTTCCCGGTAGTAAAGGTTGTTGCCAGTCTAGACCAGAGGCGGACGGACATATCATTGGGGCAATGTGTGCAGCGGCACAGGGGTCCAAGAGATAAGGGGGCTCAAATAATCAAACAGCTTCTGGCACATGCACATGGGGGGCCATATAATGTTCTTCCAAGGGGACCCCCTTCCATCCGTCTCCACCACTGGTCTAGACATTTATTGTAGAAGAACAATCAAAGCCCCAAATATTGAAATGTTTTTGTTTGCGATCATGATCTCACCAGGGACCAAGCAACCAAATATTGTGCAACTTGTGTGATGTTTAGGGAAGTTGTGCTGAGGATTGTGCATTTCAGTAATATATCTGAAGACGACCCATTCCTTCAACGATCCTGAGCACATCAGCAGCGAGTACACAATTGAATGGTGTATTGTGCTGTCTCCCACCCACTGGCAATTGCAACCAAAGGGCATCTGTCTTCTCCAGGATTTTGCTGAGAGCAGCATAATGTAGGGACAGAGACCCTGATTCCAGCGATGTGCCACCTACTGAGCTGCTTGCTGCAGTTTTGATAAAACCACTCTTTAATCTGCTGCAGCTTTAGCAATTCTCTGAATGCTGAGCTCTGTATAACCCTGCACACACCACTGATTTGTTTATTTCTGTTTACACTGTGCATAGGCAGAAAGCTGCCAATCAGTGGTTGGGGCAGGGTTTACTAGTCCATTAGTGATAATCTCCTGGCGATAAAATGGTGATTTTATCAATACTACAGCAAGCAGCCCAGTAAGTGACACATCGCTGGAATCAGGGTCTCTGTCTCTCCATTATGCTACTCTCAGATTAAGTGACAAAAATCCTACTACCCGTTAAAAAACCTTATGTTCTCAGCAGACATGTATGGCATTTACCTTGGAACAAGTCACATCACTGATAATCTTGTCAGTGAGATGTTGATTGCTTGTATTTCCAGAAACAATACTTCTCTTCAATAGTATTTTTCTAATTTGCACTAACCATCACCGGAAAGTAAAACAGAAAAAAGCAAAAGGAAATATATAAAAAAAATAGAAAGTAACTTTGTAACTATCTGCTTGGTAAAAAAAACTCTAAAAAGCAGGGAGTGACATTTCTAGCCAAACCCAATAATTGGACACAATATATATCCCACAGTTCACATAGACAATAATGTATCCTACTAATCCTCCCACCACCGCCTCTAACAACTCACCCCTTCTCTTTGCAGAGCTTGATGCTCCAGGTCGCAAAAACTGCTCTAGAAAAAGAGGAAGCTGATATCGCCGCTGAGAAGGAAAGTTACCTGGCAGAGCACTGTCCTCCCCTGAGCTTGCCAAGTTCCCTGCAGGACCTACAGGTGCCCTACAAATCTTATTAATCTTGCTTTCTTACTTGGTTTATTGATGACAAATATGCAGGTTATTGATTTTTTTTTTTTTTTTTTATCATTGCTGTGCTTTATACCAGGGGTGGAAATACTATTGGAGCAACCTGTGCATCTGCACAGGGAACCAAGAGATAAGGGGCCACCTCTACCTCCAAACAGGTGGAACTATTGGGCTGTTTTATACTAAATATTACAGCCCCAGTCCAGAGATGCCTATAGAATGCCCATAAAATGTGAAAAGTAGCCGATCCATCCATGGGTACAACTTATGGGCCCCAATGGAAATCCATAACAGGGCCGCCAGGGCCGGCGTCAGCACCTGGCGCACCCGGGCAAGTGCCGGGGCCCTGGCGACACAGGGGGGCCCACTCACGCTGTCATAGATACAGCTGGCATGGCACAAGCATCTTCTCACTCACTCAGCCAGGCAGGCACATAGGGGTTAAGAGAACGTAGCCAGCCGTGACTGTTTGTGGGCGGAGAGAGCACGTTCTCCTGCTCTGCTCTCCGCCCCTGGCTGGCTACAGTGAGTGCATGTGTGCCCCGCTCCGCAGCCGTCCTGTGTACCCCCACCCTGCCTGTGTGCCTGCCAGGCTCCGCAGCCGTCCTGTGTGCCCCCACCCTGCCTGTGTGCCTGCCAGGCTCCGCAGCCGTCCTGTGTGCCCCCACCCTGCCTGTGTGCCTGCCAGGCTCCGCAGCCGTCCTGTGTGCCCCGCTCCGCAGCCGTCCTGTGTACCCCCACCCTGCCTGTGTGCCTTCCAGGCTCCGCAGCCGTCCTGTGTACCCCCACTCTGCCTGTGTGCCCCGCTCCGCAGCTGTCCTGTGTACCCCCACCCTGCATGTGTGCCCCACTCTGCAGCCATCCTGTGTACCCCCACCCTGCCTGTGTGCCCTGCTCTGCAGCCATCCTGTGTACCGGCCCCACCCTGCCTGTGTGCCCCTCTCCGCAGCCGTCCTGTGTACCCCCACCCTACCTGTGTGCCTGCCAGGCTCTGCAGCCGTCCTGTGTACCCCCACTCTGCCTGTGTGCCCCGCTCCGCAGCTGTCCTGTGTACCCCCACCCTGCATGTGTGCCCCACTCTGCAGCCATCCTGTGTACCCCCACCCTGCCTGTGTGCCCTGCTCTGCATCCGTCCTGTACCCTCACCCTGCCTGTGTGCCCTGCTCTGCAGCCGTCCTGTGTACCCCAGTGCCCCCATAATAGAGTAGCACCCCCATAATAGAGTAGCACATAACTGAACCCCATGAGACATAAGAAACATTCATGTACACACGGCAATACACAGCGAGCGGCTCCTGCGTGCTGAACTTATCAGGCAGATTCCGGAGGAGCTCCTACCGGTGCCTGAGTGACTCTGAGTGCAATGGTATCCCTGTATTCTGGGGTTCTGGGTGAGCTGGGCGGCTGCAGGTTGCAGCTGAGATGCTGAAGTACTGTATATACACTGTACAGTACCACTCCTCCTGTATATATACACTGCACAGTACCACTCCTCCTGTCCTGTATATATACACTGCACAGTACCACTCCTCCTGTCCTGTGTATATACACTGCACAGTACCACTCCTCCTGTCCTGTATATATACACTGCACAGCACCTCTCCCCCTGTATATATACACTGTACAGTACCACTCCTCCTGTATATATACACTGCACAGTACCACTCCCCCTGTCCTGTATATATACACTGCACAGTACCACTCCTCCTGTATATATACACTGCACAGTACCACTCCTCCTGTATATATACACTGCACAGTACCACTCCTCCTGTATATATACACTGCACAGTACCACTCCTCCTGTATATATACACTGCACAGTACCCCTCCTCCTGTCCTGTATATATACACTGCACAGTACCTCTCCCCCTGTATATATACACTGCACAGTACCACTCCTCCTGTATATATACACTGCACAGTACCACTCCCCCTGTCCTGTATATATACACTGCACAGTACCCCTCCTCCTGTATATATACACTGCACAGTACCACTCCTCCTGTATATATACAGTGCACAGTATCACTCATCCTGTCCTGTATATATACACTGCACAGTACCCCTCTTCCTGTATATATACACTGCAAAGTACCTCTCCCCTGTATATATACACTGCACAGTACCACTCCCCCTGTCCTGTATATATACACTGCACAGTACCACTCCCCCTGTCCTGTATATATACACTGCACAGTACCTCTCCCCTGTATACAGTCATATGAAAAAGTTTGGGCACCCTATTAATCTTAAGCTTAATGTTTTATAAAAATTGGTTTTTTTGCAACAGCTATTTCAGTTTCATATATCTAATAACTGTTGGACACAGTAATGTTTCTGCCTTGAAATGAGGTTTAATGTACTAACAGAAAATGTGCAATCTGCATTCAAACAAAAGTTGACAGGTGCATAAGTATGGGCACCCTTATCATTTTCTTGTTTTAATTACTCCTACCTACTTTTTACTGACTTACTAAAGCACTTTTTTTGGTTTTGTAACCTCATTGAGCTTTGATCTTCATAGCTAGGTGTATGCAATCATGAGAAAAGCTACTTAAAGTGGCCACTTGCAAGTTTTTCTCCTGGTTGAATCTCCTCTGAAGAGTGGCATCATGGGCTCCTCAAAACAACTGTCAAATGATCTGAAAACAAAGATTATTCAACATAGTTGTTCAGGGGAAGGATACAAAAAGCTGTCTCAGAGGTTTAACCTGTCAATTTCCACTGTGAGGAACATAGTAAGGAAATGGAAGAACACAGGTACAGTTCTTGTTAAGGCCGGAAGTGGCAGGCCAAGAAAAACATCAGAAAGGCAGAGAAGAAGAATGGTGAGATCAGTCAAGGACAATCCTCAGACCACCTCCAGAGAGCTGCAGCATTAATTTGCTGCAGATGGTGTCACTGTGTATCGGTCAACTATACAACGCACTTTGCACAAGGAGAAGCTGTATGGGAGAGTCATGCGAAAGAAGCCATTTCTGCAAGCACGCCAGAAACAGAGTCGGCTGAGGTATGCAAAAGCACATTTGGAGAAGCCAATTTCTTTTTGGAAGAAGGTCCTGTGGACTCATGAAACCAAGATTAAGTTGTTTGGTAATACAAAAAGGCGTTATGCATGGCGGCAAAAAAACAGTGCGTTGTATAGGTGACCGATGCACAGTGACACCATCTGCAGCAAGTAGATGCTGCAGCTCTCTGGATATGGTCTGAGGATTGTCCTTGACTGATCTCACCATTCTTCTTCTCTGCCTTTCTGATGTTTTTCTTGGCCTGCCACTTCTGGCCTTAACAAGAACTGTACCTGTGTTCTTCCATTTCCTTACTATGTTCCTCACAGTGGAAATTGACAGGTTAAATCTCTGAGACAGCTTTTTGTATCCTTCCCCTGAACAACTATGTTGAATAATCTTTGTTTTCAGATCATTTGACAGTTGTTTTGAGGAGCCCATGATGCCACTCTTCAGAGGAGATTCAAACAGGAGAACAACTTGCAAGTGGCCACTTTAAGTAGCTTTTCTCATGATTGCATACACCTAGCTATGAAGTTCAAAGCTCAATGAGGTTACAAAACCAAAAAAAGTGCTTTAGTAAGTCAGTAAAAAGTAGGTAGGAGTATTTAAAACAAGAAAATGATAAGGGTGCCCATACTTATGCACCTGTCAACTTTTGTTTGAATGCAGATTGCACATTTTCTGTTAGTACAATAAACCTCAATTCAAGGCAGAAACATTACTGTGTCCAACAGTTATTAGATATATGAAACTGAAATAGCTGTTGCAAAAAAAACAATTTTTATAAAACATTAAGCTTAAGATTAATAGGGGTGCCCAAACTTTTTCATATGACTGTATATACACTGCACAGTACCACTCCTCCTGTATATATACAATGCACAGTACCGGTCCTCCTGTCCTGTATATATACACTGCACAGTACCTCTCCCCCTGTATATATACACTGCACAGTACCTCTCCCCTGTATATATACACTGCACAGTACCACTCCTCCTGTATATATACACTGCACAGTACCACTCCCCCTGTCCTGTATATATACACTGCACAGTACCCCTCCTCCTGTATATATACACTGCACAGTACCACTCCTCCTGTATATATACAGTGCACAGTACCACTCATCCTGTCCTGTATATATACACTGCACAGTACCCCTCTTCCTGTATATATACACTGCAAAGTACCTCTCCCCTGTATATATACACTGCACAGTACCACTCCCCCTGTCCTGTATATATACACTGCACAGTACCACTCCCCCTGTCCTGTATATATACACTGCACAGTACCTCTCCCCTGTATATATACACTGCACAGTACCACTCCTCCTGTATATATACACTGCACAGTACCACTCCCCCTGTCCTGTATATATACACTGCACAGTACCCCTCCTCCTGTGTATATATACACTGCACAGTACCTCTCCCCTGTATATATACACTGCACAGTACCACTCCTCCTGTATATATACACTGCACAGTACCACTCCCCCTGTCCTGTATATATACACTGCACAGTACCACTCCTCCTGTATATATACACTGCACAGTACCACTCCTCCTGTATATATACACTGCACAGTACCACTCCTCCTGTATATATACACTGCACAGTACCACTCCTCCTGTATATATACACTGCACAGTACCCCTCCTCCTGTATATATACACTGCACAGTACCTCTCCCCTGTATATATACACTGCACAGTACCACTCCTCCTGTATATATACACTGCACAGTACCACTCCCCCTGTCCTGTATATATACACTGCACAGTACCCCTCCTCCTGTATATATACACTGCACAGTACCACTCCTCCTGTATATATACACTGCACAGTACCACACAGTCACTCTGTGCACCCTTGGTGTGGCCAAATAACTCAGTGAACCTTTCTTCCTAATTGTTTCCATCTATCTCTATCCCCTCTTCCTTGATCGATTGGATTCAAAGAGTCAGAGAAAGATGGAAAACAAGTAGGAGTGAAGGTTCATTAAACTGTTTGGCCACACCAAGGGTGCACCAAGTGCCGATGCTTGGTTCCAACAGGCATTCTGTGCAGACAGACTTTCTTTAAGATGTAAATTAACCTGGATGGATTGAGTATGGGCTCAGTTATGGTAAGTTTGGAAAATGTGACTTCTGGCCCGCTCCTATTAACCATGTGTTACTTGATTTCCCATTATTTCGACTAGGCTCTGTGTAATACTACATTGCAGAAATATAAGATCCCCAATATGAATTCTGTATTTTTGAGAAGGACTAGCTGGGTATCTTCAATATATTTATTGCTTTCTTATCTTTACTTCCGTATCTCCTTCCAGGAATTTTGCAAGAAATTGCATACCAAGATTGATGTGGTAGATGAAGAGAGATACGACATGGAGTCCAAAGTCCAAAAGAGCAGCAAGGAGGTGAGCAAGAGGATGAAAAAACGTCTTCTGATGATATATATTTAGATGTACATTGTGATGTGAATCATCAGAGTTCACTTTTCTTCAGCTGCCTATTATTGGACACCACTTCCTTCCATGTTGTTTCCTGTGACATACAATATTTGATAACTCTTTGGATGATGTTATAAGGTTGTTCCCATCTCATACGTTCATGGTTGAGATGATAATAACTCCATCCAAGCTCTGATCCCCGGAGCTATGGATACAGCCGAGAGCTGTATGTTCCATATGTCCCCTACAAACTGATGAGAGTTCTGGACAGAATGTAGCACAACGAGCTACACTGTTTTCCTAGTTTGGGAGTCTTCTTAAGTCCAAAAGTTCAAGAAACAGATCTGCAACTGTGTTTAAAATGCTCCTCTAAACCTTTTTTTGTTCTTTATGAAGCTGGAAGACTTAAACCAGAAAATCTTTGACCTGAGAGGTAAATTCAAGAGGCCAGCACTGAAACGTGTACGTATGTCTGCTGACGCCATGCTTCGCGCATTGCTTGGTTCCAAGCACAAGGTCAACATGGAGCTCCGTGCCAACCTCAAGCAGGTCAAGAAAGAGGACACTGACAAGGTAAGGTTTATCAAGATGTATTTTATCCAACAAAAGTAATGATACTTTATGTAAAATACTTTCATAATAGAAAAAATGTTTCCATGATATAACACAAAGAATCCAATATTCTGATATTTATTGACAACACTTTACTCAAGCAGAAGTTCATCCCAACTAGTTATTATGGGTTTCCACGAATAAAACATAGTGACAAGTAGTAACACAAACTAGTCACTGACCAAATCTTGTCTCCTCAACTCTAGGAGAAGGATCTCCGTGATGTTGGTGACTGGCGTAAGAACATTGAAGAGAAATCCGGCATGGAGGGCAGAAAGAAGATGTTCGAGTCTGAGGCTTAAGCCCCTGACTATGACCACGGCTATCCTCAACCCGAAGCTGCCAAAGACACCGGCTTCAACATATCACAGCTCTTTCCTGGCAACTTCGGCGTTAACCCCTCTGCTGCTCATCTTTACCCATGTTTACAGCAGCCAAGGGGTTAATGAAGCCTTCCCTCCATCCTCTACTCTCCTCACCTTTAAAAACCAAAGAGAATGTCTTACAGTATGTTTTTGGACTGGCGAAGGGGACACAGGTTTACGGCTCCCCTCTGTTTTGGCCACAGTCTGGTTCGGCAGGTGCTGTGTTATGTGGACGTGAGAACATAACCGTGTAAATAAAGCTTGTGACGTCCTTTACGGTTTATGATACCTGACGAGTAGGTGATGCCATTCTTCTTTCTTCTGTAGAATCTTGTACTTTGATTTTAGCATTGGTACTGGGAAGAAGGGCTATATCTCCTGGATAAACGAGAACTGGGATTGGAAGGCGCTATCGCATTTAGATTATCAATTTCTGGCAGACAATTACATCACCAGCTGTCACGGAAATGTCACTATTGGGAAGTGCGGTGTCCTATAAAACATTGAAATCCATGAGTAATATTTTTTTTCTTGGGTATCTTTTGCCAAATGAAGTATCAAGCGAACAGAAAAGCCTAAAAAGCAGATTGTCAGCAGGTGGATTCTTCAAAACCGCTGTTGTCACTAGATAAGAGACTGGGGACGGTACCCATACCTTTGTGTATGATTTTAGTACCTGCATCACTGTGAATATGAGGTTTTATGTGACCGTTACTCCTACATGTGCTTTTTGCGCATTCTTTATGGCTGAAGTCCTCTGGGCTCTCTTTAGTAGGTGCTCTACAACCCTTGTCCTCTTCTCTTAAGTGGTGACTGAACGGTCCAACCAGGAGTCTACCACAGCCGTCACTCAATGTCAGAGGGAAGGGATTGCAAAAAGTCAGTCCTTACTACAGAGCATAAGAGACCACCTACAAGCACATGTGGGAGCATAATACATAAGAGACCACCTACTACAAGCACATGTGGGTGCACAGTACGTGGGCTTAAAACCTCTATTTTACAGTGATGATAGTAGAACTCTACACAAAGTTATGATTTACTGTCCAGGTTTCCTATCTAGCACTCTTGGCAATTTTGTAGAGTAAAAAATGTTGATTAACTCCCTTTAACTCTCCTTCAGGCCGGTTTTGCACATCCGACATTCACAGTTTCAATATGGACTATGATGTTCGGACTGGCCGCTGATATTCTGCCCAAACTCAACATGATGCTAAGTTCAGGTCAGGAGACCCATGGCCAGTCTGAATGTCTCAGCCTGTACCTTGACTGTGAATGTCGGATGTGTGAAACCAGCCTTAGTCTAACTGAAAAGAAGATATTAGTAAAACCAAAAAGAACAAGGATCTACTGATATCATGGTGATACTGCATGGACTACCACCAGTTTTCAGAACAGGGGGTGCTTTTTGGCATTCTATGGAGCACTAGAACCTCATGGCAGTGCTCAAAGATTTCTATTACTGGACGTTTTTAGATTAAAATTTCAAGAAAAACTCTGGCAATGTACTATAGAACATTGCGTCAGTCATGTCTGGGGATGGAAATCTCTTAGTGCCAATATAAGGCCTTGGAGGTCCAAACTCATGGACTCTCCCAATGTTACCTTCCGATCCATTTATTTGGTGGGATTCCCTCTTTATTAAGAAAAACTATATGTAGTGAATGATATGAAAGCACCTACTGAGAAACCTCAGAAGGACATCTTTTTACGTCCTCATCATTGCTATGAGTTTGTAAAGGCTCTATGACAAAGGTGCCACACTTTTAGCAAGAAAGGAAAGAGGTTAGTTTCTCCTAGCAAGTGTGAGAGTGATGATGGGCAGCCAAAGGTAGGAAGCTTCCTGGATGGAGGAACATGACAGTAGGAGAATAGCCTGGACAAGGACTTCTTTTTAGATTTTCACTACTAGGTCTCCTCACCTCCTCAAGTACACAATCATTATCGTCTCATCAAAATCTTAAAGGATTTCAGGTCCAAATTGCAACATCCAAGAGTTGATTAAAATGGTTTAAACTAAAATATAACACAAGTTCGTACATAATGATTGCTTCAAAGTCTAGGAACATATTTGTGGCTAAGATATAAATTTCACCATAGGCTGGAGATTACATTTTATCATAAACGTGAGGGATTGCTAATGTAAGTAGTTTAAGAAAAAGATTAATCCCGGTTGCTGAAATAGAAATTAATGGGAATCTATCATAGAAAAATTCCAGAATTAAAGTGATACGCCATCAGTCATTCTCTAGCAAGAGCGACCCCTTCGAGAGAACAGAGACCCAATGGTGCCACTAGCCAGCGCCTATTGACAGCCATTTGCAAATAAATAATGGCAAAAGCAAACTCCCTTTTTTCTTCTTTTTTTTTCATTATGTGACTTCCGGTGTGCTGCATCATGGAGCGTAATGGGGGAACGCACATATCTTCTGGTGTGGCGCTCAGAGGACCCGAACACCACACCGGAAGTGATGTGTGCGTTCAACCGTTTCTTTCCTTTTCAACAGATGCTTCCATTTATTAAAAAATAAGCAAAAACAAAAACCCCTATCTTCATGGACAATGAATGCTGTGATGATTCATGAGGCCTTCTCCAGATAATTAATGTCATTGTATAAGGCCCAGAGAGACATAAATACAAAAAATAACCAATAAATACATATATTTAGAAGGCTAAGAAATGAAAACCTATATGAGATCCCTGATTTACATGACATTCTTTATATTCTATGAATATTATACATGCATCTTTTTTTAGATGACTTTTTGCAGTTTCGGGTAGTCACCTCACAGTGGTTTCACCATCTTTTTAGTATAGGCATTCTATAATCTGCCAATACTTTCTGGATTGTGAAACGGCTTCCATCCTGCAAATGACAATTTTATCTTTCAAAATGTCTTATCGGTCAGTACTCGGAACAATGTTATTCAATGGGGCAGTGTAGATAACTAATTTTTTTCACTGACAGAATCTATTAGTAAAAACAATCATGGCATGCTGCGATTTCACTTTGAAATCGGATGACACTCACCCAATCGATTTTATGAGTGCATGGAAATCATCGGACTGCACTCGGATGACATCTGTAAGTGGCAGGTATCTCCTGCACTCATATGCGGCCCAGCACACAGAGACAGTCACGTCTGTCATATTTATATGGCGATCTGAACCTGGCCTTAGATAAAGTGTGGCCCCACACCACATTAAAAGTAAGACCCCGAATGCTGAACCAATCACAGAGTCACTCGTGTACTCACCCAAATTGAATAGTGCAATAATACACCTTCGTGATGATTGCCCCATTTAAAGTGAATCTGAGTGGGGCGACTACTGCTGTGAGTGTTATTTTCTACCTCCACCTATGGGTAATAGCAATTTGATAACCCCTTTAAAGGGACTCTGTCACCTGAATTTGGAGGGAACAATTTTCAGTCATATGGGTGGGGTTTTCGGGTGTTTGATTCACCCTTTCCTTACCCGCTGGCTGCATGCTGGCTGCAATATTGGATTGAAGTTCATTCTCTGTCCTCCGTAGTACATGCGTGCACAAGGCAATCTTGCCTTACACAGGCGTGTACTATGGAGGACAGAGAATGAACTTCAATCCAATATTGCAGCCAGCATGCAGCCAGCGGGTAAGGAAAGGGTGAATCAAACCCCCGAAAACCCCGCCCCTATGGCTGAAAATTGTTCCCTCCAAATTCAGGTGACAGAGTCCCTTTAAGGAACAGATGAGGTGTCGATACAAGGAACAGAGAGACATAAGGCTGCAGCTGGGGAGATGCAAGGATGCACGGAGTCTGCAAACTAAAAGGGAATCTGTCACCAGGTTTTTGCCACCTAATCTAAAAGCAGCATAACGTAGTGGCAGAGACCCTGACTCCAGCGATGTGTTACTTACTGGGCTTTGTAATGTAGTTTTGATAAAATCCCTGTCTTATCAGCAGGATATTATCACTAGAAGACTAGTAACCCTTCCAGGTAGTCAATCTACGTATAACTTCACCCCTACTGCTGATTAGCAGCTTTCTGTGTACACTATGCATAGGCAAAAAGCTGCCAATCAGTGGTGTGGGAGGTGTTATACAGGGCTCAGCATTCAGAGAACTTCTTGATCTGTGGCAGATAAAACAGGGATTTTATCAAAATGACAGCAAGTAGCTTAGAAAGTGGCACATCACTGGAATCAGGTTTTTTGCCCCTACATTATGCTGCTTCCAGATAGAGTTGAAAAAACATGGTTATAGACTCCCTTAAAAGGGTATCTGTCAGATCAATATAGTCCCCTCTACCAAGTTTTTATATGATCATGCTGAAAGATAATGCCATTCATACCTTTTCTCATTCAATTTTGTTGTTCCCTGAATTAAAAATCATTGTATTAATTCATGTGTAAATGAGGCTAAAGTTTTTCAGGGAGTTTAAAAACACTTTCTAATCCTCTGCCTCATAGTCTCTATTCCTGCCCAGCTCCACCTTCCTCTGCTTGTCTGACAGCTCACTAACTGCAATCAAGCCAGCGAGCTGTCAGTCAAGCAGAGGAACATGGTGCAGGGCAGGAACAGAGACGAGGAAGCAGAAGTTTGTGAAGTGCTCTGACCATGCCTAGAGCACTTAAGCCTCATTTGCATACAAATTAAAATGTATAAAAAACTCATTAAGCAGCCCAGTGACACATTGCTGGTATCAGTGTCTCTGCCCCTCTGTTGCTCTTGAACGTAATAGCAAAACCCTAATAACAGGTTCCCCTTAAAGAGATGGCGTCCTTTACAAAGACTCTGCACTTGAACAGTGTGGGCATTGTGTTGGTGAGGAATCACTCTCTAGTATGAATGCGAGTGTCGGGGGTATAGTCGCTGTGTGTACACACCTGTGTGGCGGTCAGGAGATGATTCTTGGTTGTTGGGACCATCTGAGGTACTATGGCATCCTTTTACAAATGCCTGGTACAACCCCCCAAAAAAAGGTTAAGTAGGGCATGCTGGGGTAGGGGTAACCTCACGTAGATCAATAGGGGCGGCGTTAACACAAACAAGAGCCATCAGCCATCTTGGGTGTAACCTGACCCTTTGGAGGAAATGAGGTGTGGCGCAAAGTCAGACTGCCAAATGTTTAGCAACTGTTCTGATATTCACATAGGTTTTCCCCTAAGATTATGTGTAACGACTGACCTTGTGCACCACTTATTGTTACCATAACTGATAATAAAGGTCCTAAACTGAGCAGAAATAGGGCAATCGGTCCCTGAATAGCATGTCCACAACTTTTCCCTTAGGGGGCTTCTGTATTTTTATCACCTTTGCAATTATGTAAGGGCCCGACAATTAGCAGGTGCAGATATTGCACTTGCTCCTGAGCCTTGGAACCTAACATGGTCCAAAATGTCCATTTGCCAATAGGAAGTAACTAACTTTTAAAAGGAAGCCTTAAGGCTTGTTCATAATAATAAAACCTTGGCAATACTCACCTTTTCCTGTTCCAGTGACTCCTCCCTGCTGTTTCTTCTGTCATGTTGATTGGCTGCAGAGGTGACATCATAACTACAGCACAAGTGACCGCTGCAGCCAATCACTTGGATCAGCAGTCTCTTTTCAAATACATCACCATCACCCAACATGGTTATGGGTTTCCTAGAAGGCAGCATCAGTTAAGAAAAAAATATCTTTATGGTTAGAATAGGTAACTTATAGGGGCTCTCCAGAAAGGGAAAGTTCTCATTAGATTTTATCAGATTTTTCTTTGCATAAAGGTTCGGAATTAGTGGTTCATGCGAACAATTCTTAGGTGTTGATTGCTAGTAACGTTAATAAGAACCAGACACGGCTAAACACAGTCCCAACATTCCAGGAGGTCGTCAATATATCTTACAAGTGCCAGTGTAATGGCATGGAAGGATCAATATTTGGCGCCATCCACATCATTTTCACAAATATTTTTTTTGAATTAGGAGAAAAGATCAATATTTGGCGCCATCCACATCATTTTCACAAATATTTTTTTTGAATTAGGAGAAAAAGATAACATTTTGGATAGAATAAGATTTCTTTCCTGCATTTATTATACACGGTGTGATAACATTTTGATTGATGAATGTACAGTTTCGCAGCTGTATATCACAGAAGAAATCCAAAATTATTCTTCTGCCTTGGCCCCCATTAAATCATGAGTCAGCTCTTCTTGACATACTGTATGTTGCTCATTACTTCCATCGGCCCAAGTATCCTGTAAATTATCCTGAAGTTAGTTCTGTTTAAAGAGGACTTGTCACCAGGTCGAAAATGTACAGTTTTTGTTCTTATTTTATTCTCACCGTTCCTTTTTCATGGTATTGTGACATGTCTAAAGCACAGATTCCCATGAGCTGTGCTGCTGTAGTAACACTGTCAAATATACAGTATCAGTGGGTAGACACCTAACGAGAAGTGGAGAGGAAATGGCGGTGAAATAGCTCAACTCTTCACTGCTTTGCGGTCAGTGCTGACAGCATCAGTGTGACTCCACGTGAGAATGAAATATGTGCAGAGACCTCATTGCATTCTGAATGTTGCGCTGACAGCAGAGGCAGTGCTAGGGGCTGTCATGCTGCTATACGAAATCTGAACTTAAATGACAAAAGTATGAAAAAGTAATGGAGTCCTATCTAATAGCATAGAGCGACACCCATGTTCTTGGGTCAGGCTAGCCCCCAACCCCTTATACCATAGGTGTGATAGACATGTGCAGTGCTCTAGCCAAGGGAGTAACGATCACGGTTGTGACTGCTACCGGGTCCATGGAGGAGGGGCCACTGACACCAGTGGCTAATTCACCTGGATGTCCATCCGAGGACGCACATTCAGCTGAAATATAAGCCACTGGCCAATAAGAGGCCAGTAGCTGTCATCGGCATACTCATCATGTATGGCGCACAGCAATGACATCATCAGCTGTGCCGGGCAAGAGTGTGGGAGGAAACCGGAGAACCTGGAGGAACCCATGCAAACACTGGGAGAACATACAGTATGGAGAACGTTATTCCTGGAAAGGACTCAGGATGACAAAACTGAGAAACATTATACCAGGAAGGGGCCCAGGATAGGGGACATTATTACTGGTTGGGGCCAAGATGGGGGACGTTATTATATGAAGAGGTCAGGATGGGGGACATTATACCATAAAGGGGGCTAAGATGGGGTACACTATACCAGGAAGGGGCCCAGGATGGGAGAAATTATCACTTGAATTGCTCAGGATGGGGGACACTATACCACGAAACAGCTTGGGATGGGAAAAATTATTATACGAAGGAACAGGGATGGGGGACATTATTATAGGCAAGAGACAGGATGGGGGACAATGCACCAGGAAGGGGCCCAAGATGTGCAATACAATACCAGGAAAGGGCCCATGATGGAGGCATTATTGCTTGAAAGGATGGGAAATATTATACCAAAAAGGGGGCCTAGGATGGGGGAAATTATTAGTGGATAGGCCAGAATTGGGAATATTATTATAGGGGTCAGGATGGGAGACATTATACCAGGAAGGGGCTCAGGATAGGAAATATTATAGGAAGAGGCAAGGATGGAGGACCTTATACCAGGAAATGGCTCAGGATAGGAAACATAATTATAAGAAAGGCCAGCATGGGGTACATTATTATAGGAAAGGGCCAGGATAGGGGACATTATTCTAGGAAGGGACCAGTATGGGGGATATTATAGCAGGAATGGGCCCAAGATGCAAGACATTATACCAGGGGCCTGGATGGGGGACATTATTATAGGCAAGAGACAGGATGGGGGACAATGCACCAGGAAGGGGCCCATGATGGGGGCATTATTGCTTGAAAGGGGTCAGGATGGGAAATATTATACCAAAAAGGGTGCCTAGGATGGGGGAAATTATTAGTGGAAAGGCCAGAATTGGGGATATTATTATAAGGGTCAGGATGGGAGACATTATACCAGGAAAGAGCTCAGGATAGGAATTATTATTATAGGAAGGGGCAAGGATGGGGGACCTTATACCAGGAAATGGCTCAGGATGGGAAACATTATTATAAGAAAGGGCCAGCATGGGGTACATTATTATAGGAAGGGGCCAGGATAGGGGGCATTATTCTAGGAAGGGACCAGTATGGGGAACATTATAGCAGGAATGGGCCCAAGATGGAACACATTATACCAGGGGCCTGGATGGGGGACATTATTACAGGAAGATGCTAGAATGGAGGGCATCATTGTATGAGGGGGATGAATTCATATGTCTTTATAGGATCCAGAATGCTACAAGGGCCCATACATCTAACCAACAAGGAGGTGTGGACCCAGGTTCAAATTTTACAAGTCGGCCCATCAGACTCTAGTTACGCCACTGGCTCTAGCTTTCGTTAGTCACCGAATGTTACCAAAAGTAAAGATGACAACTGTGCTCATGATCATTTTTCATAGCTCCCATTTACATCAGAAGTAACAGCATTGTCAAAGATACAATTTATAAAAGATCAAAATTGATCCATATACATTGGACTAATGTCAGCTGATCCCCCTGATATCAACGAGTTCAGCTAATGATGTAATGCATATGCAGGCACTGGCTGACTGATGGTCAGGAGATGCCGACTGCACATGTCCGATTTCGAACCACTGATCACATTGTTCTCCCTGAGATACGTCAGCCAGCAACTTTCTTCTAGAGAACATCATTCAGCCGACAATCATCTAATGTACAGTGGGGCAAAAAAGTATTTAGTCAGTCAGCAATAGTGCAAGTTCCACCACTTAAAAAGATGAGAGGCGTCTGTAATTTACATCATAGGTAGACCTCAACTATGGGAGACAAACTGAGAAAAAAAAAATCCAGAAAATCACATTGTCTGTTTTTTTATCATTTTATTTGCATATTATGGTGGAAAATAAGTATTTGGTCAGAAACAAAATTTCATCTCAATACTTTGTAATATATCCTTTGTTGGCAATGACAGAGGTCAAACGTTTTCTGTAAGTCTTCACAAGGTTGCCACACACTGTTGTTGGTATGTTGGCCCATTCCTCCATGCAGATCTCCTCTAGAGCAGTGATGTTTTTGGCTTTTCGCTTGGCAACACGGACTTTCAACTCCCTCCAAAGGTTTTCTATAGGGTTGAGATCTGGAGACTGGCTAGGCCACTTCAGGACCTTGAAATGCTTCTTACGAAGCCACTCCTTCGTTGCCCTGGCGGTGTGCTTTGGATCATTGTCATGTTGAAAGACCCAGCCACGTTTCATCTTCAATGCCCTTGCTGATGGAAGGAGGTTTGCACTCAAAATCTCATGATACATGGCCCCATTCATTCTTTCATGTACCCGGATCAGTCGGCCTGGCCCCTTTGCAGAGAAACAGCCCCAAAGCATGATGTTTCCACCACCATGCTTTACAGTAGGTATGGTGTTTGATGGATGCAACTCAGTATTCTTTTTCCTCCAAACACGACAAGTTGTGTTTCTACCAAACAGTTCCAGTTTGGTTTCATCAGACCATAGGACATTTTCCCAAAACTCCTCTGGATCATCCAAATGCTCTATAGCAAACTTCAGACTGGCCCGGACATGTACTGGCTTAAGCAGTGGGTCACGTCTGGCACTGCAGGATCTGAGTCCATGGTGGCGTAGTGTGTTACTTATGGTAGGCCTTGTTACATTGGTCCCAGCTCTCTGCAGTTCATTCACTAGGTCCCCCCGCGTGGTTCTGGGATTTTTGCTCACCGTTCTTGTGATCATTCTGACCCCACGGGGTGGGATTTTGCGTGGAGCCCCAGATCGAGGGAGATTATCAGTGGTCTTGAATGTCTTCCATTTTCTAATTATTGCTCCCACTGTTGATTTCTTCACTCCAAGCTGGTTGGCTATTGCAGATTCAGTCTTCCCAGCCTGGTGCAGGGCTACAATTTTGTTTCTGGTGTCCTTTGACAGCTCTTTGGTCTTCACCATAGTGGAGTTTGGAGTCAGACTGTTTGAGGGTGTGCACAGGTGTCTTTTTATACTGATAACAAGTTTAAACAGGTGCCATTACTACAGGTAATGAGTGGAGGAAAGAGGAGACTCTTAAAGAAGAAGTTACAGGTCTGTGAGAGCCAGAAATCTTGATTGTTTGTTTCTGACCAAATACTTATTTTCCACCAGAATATGCAAATAAAATGATAAAAAAACAGACAATGTGATTTTCTGGATTTTTTTTTCACAGTTTGTCTCCCATAGTTGAGGTCTACCTATGATGTAAATTACAGACGCCTCTCATCTTTTTAAGTGGTGGAACTTGCACTATTGCTGACTGACTAAATACTTTTTTGCCCCACTGTATATAGCCAGTCTAAGGCCTCATTCACGCGTCAGTGATTTTACTTTTAGTATAAAAAGGTTTGTGTTTAGTCAGCGTTTGGGATCAGAGTGTCATCAGAGTTTAGTCAGTTTCAGTTTTCACCATCAGAGTTGGGTCAACGTTTCACCAGTTTTTCCAGAATTAAAAAATTAACTGAAGGAGGTTTTTCAAGATTCTACTATCAAACAGTCCGTGAAAAAAGGGCAGCACACAGATGGCTAACATAGAAAAATTCCAAAAAACACATACCATTTAGAATTTTTCTATGTTAGTTGTGTTTGAAATTAGTTAGGACTCGCAAGCATGAGGACCCTTGATGTTGGGTTGCGAGCTTATCTATTTTGGCCAAAATATTAACCAATACCTCATTTAATGTATATTTCATATGCATTAATTTTTTCGCACTTTGTCTCATTTTTTGCAGGATGCAGCTTGGTGTTAGGACTAGGAAGTGGACCCTCTGGGCCACGACTTCAGAGCCCCCGAGGGCGAGTGAACCAGATGGTGCCACCCCCTGTACAGGGAGTGTTAGGGACAGGCCCAAGGAGGGTGAAGCCGCAACTGCCGGAGCCAAAGGGACGACTAAAGATAAACGGAGAGAACGAAGGACGGAGGGAAGAAGGTGCAACTGAAGAGACTAGAATGGCGGAGGCACAGGACAGTTAGAGGTAGTAAGAGATGAAGTACTGACCGGGAAGATGAGGGCAGACGTGGACGAAGACAACGGAGACTCAGAAGTAGCAGGCACAGCAGGAATTCAGGACTGGCAGGTATGACTGGAACGCGGAACGAGAAGGCACAGCAGGATTACGGAATTGGAAGGCACGTAGGAGTATGGAACTGGAAGGTACGACAGGAACACAATACTGGAAAGCACAGCGGGATTACGGAACTGGAAGGCACATCTGGAACACGGGACTGGAAGGCACAGCGGGAACACGGGACTGGAAGGCACGTCTGGAACACGGGACTGGAAGGCACAGCGGGAACACGGGACTGGAAGGCACGTCTGGAACACGGGACTGGAAGGCACAGCGGGAACACGGGACTGGAAGGCACAGCGGGAACACGGAACTGGAAGGCACGTCTGGAACACGGGACTGGAAGGCACAGCGGTAATACGGGACTGGAAGGCACGTCTGGAACACGGGACTGGAAGGCACAGCGGGAACACGGAACTGGAAGGCAAAGACAATTTGGAAACAAAGCAAGAGACGCACGGAGCCTAGGAACCTAAGGTGATGCTGGTAATAACCAGCGAACGCAATAGACGCAAAGGCTTCTTACCCGGTCAGATGCAGGAAAGAAATACCCGACGGGCACCGCCATATTGGGGGCGGGACCAGCGGGTCACGACCTCCCAGAAACCCCGGCGGTGAGAGAAGCACGTCTGCGCATGCGGGGAATGCCAAAGGGACAAATACCAGGGAATGCTGACGGAGAGGAGCGAGGAGGAGCGTCGGGAGCGCGTCGGACGGACAGGTAAGTATTGCGTGGTGTAACAGTACCCCCTCTCTTACTCCCCCTCCCTTTAGAACTGGAAAGGAACCTCTTCAAGACTAGAGGAGCATTGATATTCTCAAGAGGCTCCCAAGACCTTTCCTCGGGACCAAACCCCTTCCAATCAATCAAATAAAACATTTTGCCCTTAACAAATTTCTGAGCAAGAATATTCTTAACTTCAAAAGAGGCATCGGAAGAAATAGATTGGTGAGAACATGAAGAAACAGAATGAAAATGATTAAAAATTGCGGGTTTGAGAAGTGATACATGAAAGGAGTTAGGAATAAATTGCCTGTAGTAATTGGCAAAGCCAAGAAAACACTGAATAGCCTTTACTCCCGATGGCCGGGGCCAATTCAGAACGGCAGACACCTTTTCAGGATCCATCTTCAGACCATCCTCAGACACGATATACCCCAGGAAAGGCACGGAAGACTGTTCAAAGATGCACTTTTCAATCTTAGCGAAAAGATGATTCTCTCTTAGACGAAGTAAGACTCGGCGGACGTCTCGTCGATGAGTGGATAGATCAGGAGAGAAGACAAGGATGTCATCCAAATAGACCACAACACTGGTATAGAGACAGTCTCGAAAAATGTCATTGACGAATTCTTGGAAGACTGCAGGCGCATTACAGAGCCCAAAAGGCATTACCAAATACTCGTAGTGTCCGCCCCGAGTGTTGAATGCGGTCTTCCATTCGTCTCCCGCACGGATGCGGACCAAGTTGTAGGCTCCCCGAAGATCAAGCTTGGTGAAGATTCGTGCTCCTCTCAGATGGTCAAAAAGTTCAGAGATTAGAGGTAAGGGGTATTTGTTCTTCACAGTGATGTTATTTAATCCCCTGTAGTCAATACACGGGCGAAGAGTACCATCCTTCTTCTTCACAAAAAAGAAACCTGCCCAGCTGGAGAAGAGGATTTCCGAATAAAACCTCTAGCGAGATTCTCCTGAATACAGTCCGACATAGCTTGAGTCTCTGCAGGCGAGAGGGGATAGATTCTACCTCTAGGAGGTGTGGCTCCAGGAACGAGATCTATAGGACAGTCGTAGGGTCGATGCGGAGGAAGAGACTCAGCCTCCTTTTTATCAAAAACATCCGAAAAAGAAAAAGCCAAAGGCAACCCGGAGGGAATGGGAGAGGGACAGGGAGCACCCACAGGACGAACCGGCAGCAGACAACGAGACCGACAGGAATGTCCCCAACGAAGAATGTTGCCTTTATGCCAATCTAGAAAAGGTTCGTGGAGTCACAGCCACGGAAGGCCGAGGATAGGATGAGAAATGTTGGCTAAAACAAAGAACGAGATTCTCTCCCTATGAAGAGCCCCTACCTGAAGCTCTACCAGGTGCGTAACTTGAGTTATGGTTTCTTGCAAGGGTCTTCCGTCAACAGAAGCGAGAAGAAGAGGATTCTCTAAAGACCTTACGGGAACTGAGAATTTAATTACCTCCTCCAACCTGATAAAATTTCCGGCAGCACCCGAGTCCAAATAAGCCTCGAGAGAAAAACGTTTACCAAGAACATGTAACAAAACGGGCAGAGTGAGGGGTTAAGAGGTTTCACATGCACCTAGGGAGGCCTCTCTTACCTGACCTAGGCGGAGGAGTTTTCCGGACGGTCTGGGCAGGCACGGATGAGATGTGAGGAACTTCCACAGTAAAAACAGAGACCCTGGGAGCGCCTCTCCTTGTGACGTTGTTCGGAGAATTTGACACGATCAACTTGCATAGGCTCTGGAACGGAAACAGAAGTAGAGACCCTGGGACGTGGACTGGGAGGTCCACGGGAAGCTATAGTAGAACGAGGAAATTTTCTCTCCCAAGCTCGTTCCTGAAATCGAAGATCTATTCGTGTTGCTAAGGCAATTAAATCTTCCAAATTAGTTGGAGTATCCCGACCAGCTAATTCATCTTTCACCCGGCTAGAAAGCCCTCGCCAGAAAGCCCCTACTTACGCCTCATTATTCCAGCCTAGGTCAGAGGATAAGGTCCGAAACTGGATAGCGTATTGACCAACAGTTAACGACCCCTGGAGTAAATTAAACAATGCCTCAGTGGTTGAGGCCAAGCGACCCGGTTCATCAAAAACCCCACGAAAAGTCTCAAGAAATGGAGTGAGCTGAAGAACCACTGGATCATCCCGCTCCCAAAGAGGATTAACCCATGCCAAAGCATCTCCCTCCAGATGAGAAACAATAAAAGCTACCTTGGCCCGATCCTTGGGATACTGCATGGGAAGGAGCTCAAAATGAAGACGGCACTGATTGAGAAATCCCCGACATAGTTTGGGATCTCCATTAAAGCGAGGAGGTTTGGCCAAATGAGGAGTGGGATGGGGAGCTAAAGCTGGTGAAGGCCCGGACGCAGCAGACTGGAGAGATTGAAGGCGACTAACAACTGACGCCATATACCCCAGAATATGGGACTGAGTGTCACGCTGCTGTGCCAGCTCTTGTTGCAAACTGGCCAGCTGGGAGGTGTTCCCCAGATCAGAGAACTGGAGAGCAGAGAGACGGGAGTCCATAGACTTCATAAAGGACATCATCCGAGTCTGGTTCTCCCGCAGATAAACAAGCTCTTTCTGAGCAGCCGCAGCTCCAGCAGGATCCATGGCCTTTGCGTACTGTTAGGACTAGGAAGTGGACCCTCTGGGCCACGACTTCAGAGCCCCCGAGAGCGAGTGAACCAGATGGTGCCACCCCCTGTACAGGGAGTGTTAGGGACAGGCCCAAGGAGGGTGAAGCCGCAACTGCCGGAGCCAAAGGGACGACTAAAGATAAACGGAGAGAACGAAGGACGGAGGGAAGAAGGTGCAACTGAAGAGACTAGAATGGCGGAGGCACAGGACAGTTAGAGGTAGTAAGAGATGAAGTACTGACCGGGAAGATGAGGGCAGACGTGGACGAAGACAACGGAGACTCAGAAGTAGCAGGCACAGCAGGAATTCAGGACTGGCAGGTATGACTGGAACGCGGAACGAGAAGGCACAGCAGGATTACGGAATTGGAAGGCACGTAGGAGTATGGAACTGGAACGTACGACAGGAACACGATACTGGAAGGCACAGCGGGAACACGGAACTGGAAGGCACGTCTGGAACACGGGACTGGAAGGCACAGTGGGAACACGGGACTGGAAGGCACAGCGGGAACACGGGACTGGAAGGCACGTCTGGAACACGGGACTGGAAGGCACAGCGGGAACACGGGACTGGAAGGCACGTCTGGAACACGGGACTGGGAGGTACAGCGGGAACACGGAACTGGAAGGCAAAGACAATTTAGAAACAAAGCAAGAGATGCACGGAGCCTAGGAACCTAAGGTGATGCTGGTAATAACCAGCGAACGCAATAGACGCAAAGGCGTCTTACCCGGTCAGATGCAGGAAAGAAATACCCGACGGGCGCCGCCATATTGGGGGCGGGACCAGCGGGTCACGACCTCCCAGAAACCCCGGCGGTGAAAGAAGCACGTCTGAGCATGTGCGGACCGCCAAAGGGACAAACACCAGGGAATGCAGACGGAGAGGAGCGAGGAGGAGCGTCGGGAGCACGCCGGCCGGACAGGTAAGTATTGCGTGGTGTAACACTAGGCCTCTTTTTGTTGGCTTGGTGTATTAGGGTTTCTGTCCCAGTGGGGTGCATAAATTATAGTGCTGGGCAGCCTTCCTGATAATATTATGGGCGTCATCAATAGGCTGTAAGCCGGACACTTTGCATCGCACATACCTGTGTGATTGGCATTCTACGCAAGCCCTATTTGTGTGCAATTTTTTCTACTAGACAGCCAACCCCTCCATAATCCGGTATGTGTGTGGGTGGCTGTTTTTATCAGTAGTTTGCACCTGTGCTCTCCCTGCCTTTATTAGTGGGGGCCTGCTGCATCCTGCTAGAAGTGCATTTGTCATCAGACAGGTTTTGGGAAGGCTGTATCTTTATGGTATGTGTTTCCTTGGTTGGGGTCACCACCGCGAACTTAGTGAAGTGGTCGGTCACCACCGTCAATATTCATAGCCATTGTGTGACGTCCCGATCATCAAGTAGTCCACCATCAACACTTCTACGGGTGCGGAGGTCCGGATAATAGGGGCTCTTTTATCTGGGGTTTGGTCAGTTCACACTGATGATATCTTCTGCAGGTCTCTTCTACCATCTGTTGTAGTTAAGGCCAATACACCTGCCGCTGCAACCGTCGGAAGGTCTTCTCAGTACCGAAGTGGGCACGCTTCTCATGAGCTTCTTTGGCCAGGCTCACCACCATCTCTAACAGGACCACCACTTGCCAGGTGACATGAATTTCTTAAGGTAATTGGATTCTCTTGTATAACAACCTGTTTCTCATGAAAAGTCTTTCCCATTGACCCATGATCTTCAAAGTGCTTGTGGGCAGAGATGTCCTTGCCTCTTGGTCAGGTTTCTGTCCCAGGGTGACCCATTTCCTCAGTTCTGCTAATTCACAGTCGGTCTGCTGCAGATGCACCCATTCATCCCTTGGGCGGCTCAGGATCTCGGTGGGTCTGGATTCCTCCCCTGACTCTTGGGCAGCTACCATAATACGGCTGCTGCAAACTGCTTGAAGCCCGGGGTTTCATTGCCTTCAAGTTCTTTGTCTGCATCCCTCTTCGGGCCTGCTTGGCTGACCCAGGACAGCACGTCTGGAGATCTTATACTTGTATTTGCACATTCTCGCTACCCGTCTGTGCTCCAGTGCACCCAACTTTGCGTTTTCCATGTGGGCAACGGAATTGTTATCAGTCCGTACATGTACTTCCGACCTTGAGAGGTATTTTGCAAACTTTTTTACATAGCCCACACCAGGACTAGCAACTTCAACTTGAAAGAACTATAGTTATCTGGGTTCTTTTCTGATTCCTTCAACGACCGACCGGCATACGCAATCATTGTCTCACTTCCCTCTTGCACTTTGGCATGAACAGCCCCCAACCCATACAAGCTCCCGTCGGTAAACAGAACGAAGGGCTGGGAGAAATCACTGTAGGCTAAGTCAGTGCCATCTTCAGAGTCTGAAAAGCCTCTTCTTGTCTGGGGCTCCACTGGATTTGCTGCAATGTTTGGGAAGTTCTTGATCATCCTCCTGTAATACCTTGCCAGTCCCATGAATGCTCTCAGCTCTCTCAGTGTGGTAGGAGTAGGCCATTTCTGTACTGCTGCCACTTTCTCCATGGTGATATAGGCTCTGGTTCTGGAAACGGTGTGCCTCAGATACTCAATCTCCCTCTGGAACAAGTGGTGCTTTCAAAGCTTGACCTTCAGCCCATGTCTTTAAATCAGTTCCAACACTTGCTCCAAATGGATGATATGGTCTTGAAAGGTGGGACAGTAAATGATGATGTTGTCAAGATATATCAGGATCGCTTCAAAGCTCAGGTCCACAAAGCATCTTTCCATTAAGCGCTTTAACCTTACTGGCGCATTTGTCAACCCTAAAGGCATCCAGTTAAACTCAAATAGCCCCATGGTGAGGATGAAGGCGCTATTCGGCCATTCCTTCGCAGCTTCAGGAACCTGCCAGTAGCCATTGGCCAGATCGACAGATGAGAAGTACTTGGCATTTCCCAAGGTGAAGGATTGATTGTTACTTGTAGGATCGCTGCTTCCAACAGGTGGCGCTATAGAGTTCAAGTCCTCTTTTTCTCTGGAGAGGCAATTTGCATTCCAAGGTGAACAGGGATTCTTCTATCCTAGTCAGAGGGTAAGGGTACCGTCACACTAAGCGACGCTGCAGCGATAGCGACAGCAATGCCGATCGCTGCAGCGTCGCTGTGTGGTCGCTGGAGAGCTGTCACACAGACCGCTCTCCAGCGACCAGCGATGCCGAGGTCCCCGGGTAACCAGGGTAAGCATCGGGTTGCTAAGCGCAGGGCCGCGCTTAGTAACCCGATGTTTACCCTGGTTACCAGCGTAAAAGTTAAAAAAACAAACAGTACATGCTCACCTGCACGTCCCCCAGCCTCTGCATCCTGACGCTGACTGAGCTCCGGCCCTAACAGCAGAGCGGTGACGTCACCGCTGTTGCTTTCACTTTCAGTTTAGGGCCGGCGCTTTAGTGTCAGGAAGCAGAGGCTGGGGGACGCGCAGGTGAGTATGTACTGTTTGTTTTTTTAACTTTTACGCTGGTAACCAGGGTAAACATCGGGTTACTAAGCGCGGCCCTGCGCTTAGTAACCCGATGTTTACCCTGGTTACCAGTGTAAAATATCGCTGGTATCGTCGCTTTTGCTGTCAAACACGGCGATACACGGCGACCTAGCGACCAAATAATGTGCAGACCTTCTAGCAGCGACCAGCAATTTCACAGCGGGATCCAGATCGCTGCTGCGTGTCAAATACAGCGATATCGCCATCCAGGTCGCTGCAACGTCACGGATTGCTGGCGATATCGCCTAGTGTGACGGTACCTTAAGAGTCTCACACAGTGCAGGCATTCAGCCACCAGTAGTCTACACAGAATCTCAGCGCCCCGTCCTTCTTTCGAACTAGTACGATAGGCGCAGCCCAGGAGCTTTGACTCTCCCATATCACTCCATTTCGCAGCATATGTGACAGCAACTCCTTCTCTTTCTGGTACATCTGGGGTGGGATTTGGCAATACCTCTCTAATAGCGGGGGCTGTATAGGGACATAATACTGTGTAAGGGGCTGAGTGGGGATATGATTCTGAGAGGAGAGCTGTGTGAGGACATAATACTTTGTAAACGAGCTGTGTGGCAATATCATTCTACATGAGATGTTGTGTGGGAACATAATAGTGTATAAGGGTTTTTTTTTGGGGGGGACATTATTCTAAGTTGAGGGCTGTATGGGTACATAATAGTATGTTAGTGGGTTGAGTGAGGACATCATTCTGAATGAAGGGCTCTGCAGGGATATCATAATGTGTGTGAGAGCATCATATTTTGTGCAGGACTTTATGGGGACATCATACAGTTTGAGGGGGAGAAATGTTGGTCAAAGTACAAGGGTTGAAATAGAGGAGTGGTATGATTTACTTCTTTATTTAATCTTTATAAAGAAGCATTGAATTATATGGTGTTGATTTGTTGTTACAGGTAAGAATACAGGCAACAATAATCTCTTTCATAACATGTATTTGCAGTAGTGATGAGCGAGTTTACTCGTTGCTCGGGTTTTCCCGAGAACGCTAGGGTGGTCTCCAAGTATTTGTAACTGCTCGGAGATTTAGTTTTCATCGCCTCAGCAGCATGATTTGCGGCTACTAGCCTGCTTGATTACATGTGGGGATTCCCTAGCAACCAGGCAACCCCCACATGTACTTATGCTGGCTAATAGCTGTAAACCATTCAGCTGCGGCAAGAAAAACTAAATCTCGGAGCAGTCATAAATACTTGGAGAAAGGGAAAACCCGAGCAACAAGTACACTCGCTCATCACTAATTAGCAGTAATAGCATGGCACCAGTCTTAATTCTACTCAATATTAACTGATAAACATTAATATAAAGCAAAAATAAGCATTATTAAGTTCAACTGGTTAAATGTGGCTCCTTGGGAAAATTAATTGCCCACTCCTGGCGTATAGCAGGTGATCAAAAAATCTAACCAGTGCGTATGAGTGCTTAAGAAAATAATAGATTACGAGCCACACTAGAGGGAGGGACCGAGGCAGGATATAACTGTGCTATATGTATAAAGCCTTATTCAGAAGTATGTTTTTCGCATGTGTTTTATCTGTGGTTATCACAGATAGAACACGTACCCATGATAGTTTATGGTGATGTTCGCATGTCCCTCTATGGGTCTATGAAAATCACGGACAGCACACAGATGGCATGCATGTGTAATCCATGTGCTGTGTATCTGATGAACATTGCAATGAATAGTACAAACGTTGTACTTTTTTTTCTTCATACGTGATAATCAATGATGAACGCTGATGGTAAAAGCTGACACTGATGAAACTTGGAAGAAAAAGACTGATGATGCCCAACCTTGTTTTTTTGCTTTTGTGAAAAATGGCTGACGTCTGAATGAGGCCTAAATGGCTGGAATGAAATGTGTATATTAGTGCTGCTCCTCCATCTTATTGGTGATTCACCACCACAATTCCTGTATTATGCAATACATGTAAAAGTTTATTAAATCTGCTTGCCTTGCCTACACACTTTCAGTTCCTGTCCAGAAATTAATCCAACCCTAACCAAAGGACAGCATGTGATACCATCAGACTCCCTCGTTGCAGAGAAGTAAGGGAGCTAAGTGTGGCGCCCCAGGGTCCAGTGGTATTGCTTTCCTCTCGGGGAGAGTGATGCTACGTTTGGAGGCAAAGAAGGATAACTGCATCCAGGTATCACAAACATGCAACACATTTCATACTCCAGGCCACCAGGGGGAGCTTCTGCTCCTATTTATTAGGACACTCCCCATATATATATATATATAACAGGAGTTCTGTAGGAGAAAGTTCCAGACAGTAGTCTGAGGAGGACAGAAGGTTAACGGAGCTGTGCATGCCCTCAGAGCTGCAGCTCCCAGAAAGGGATATTGAAAGGCAGAATTGTATTGCAGCGAGCGTGAAGGAAGTCGAAGCAAAGGAGAGGATACCAGAAGGGGACCAGCCCTACACAGGCCGCCTCCTTCTGAGGCGCAAAATCCCAGTACCCGGAACACCGAGGGAGTAATGACCTGACCTGTATGCCTTATTTCAGAGACCGGCAGGACAGCTAATTGCATATTACCTGTCTGCACCTACACCCAGGAGGCACGGTGACACCCACAGAGCCGGGTTATCTAAGAGACCCTATAAACAGGCTCAAGTCACCAGTCATACGGGTTTTGTCCTATCCTATACGGGGGACAGAGAGAGTGAAACATCGCATCTGTGAGACCCTTATGTGAAGCCATAGGCAGTAAGGGACTACACCACCGCAGCGCAAGAGAAGGCTACTGATTTCCACCTGGACAATGGAACTCTGGACTTGCCTCCAAACCAACTGGACTCTGCCTGCCCTGTGATCTGGTGCTCTGGACTGTGGATGCTGAAGCCTTCAATAAAGGTAAAGAGACTGCAACCCTGTGTCCTCGTTCTTCTCTGCGCCTCTCACCATCCTACCATCTACACACCGGGAAGCCCTGGGGACATACTTAACCTGTGGGAAGGTATACCATCTAGCTGCCATAACATCACCCCAGCGGACCCCTTAAAGAAGCGTCGGTCACCGTGACCGAATACCACAGGTGGCGTCACGAACATAAACTTTATCCCTTTAAAGACCTTTCCCTTTTACACGGACGTCCCAGGGCCACAGACCGGGTCAGCCACCGTGACATCCCCCTGTGAACTGAAGGACCCGGTACCGAGTACCCCACGGCCCTTGGCGGGCGATCCATAAGCATTGCGCATGTGTTTTGCCAAGTTTTTAGTGTTTGTTTTAGGCTATGTTCCTATGATGAGTGGAGCACCCCCAGACGCAGGGCCACGGGGTACTCGGTACCGGGCCTCTCTGTCTCGGTTCTGGGGTTGTCACGGTGGCTAGACCCGGTCCGTGACCCTGCTAAGGGGCGTCCAATGAAAGGGGTGATGATGGTGGGTGGTGCAAGGCACGATGAATAACGAGGACACAGGGTTGCAATCTCTTTACCTCTTTACTGAAGGCTTCGGGATCCACAATCCAGAGCACTGCTAACAGGGCTGGCTGAGACCGGCCGGTCCGAAGGCACATCCAGAGTTCCCTTTGCAGGTGGAAATCAGTGCCTACCTTCTAGCGCCTGTGTGTTGTAGTACCTCCCTGCTGAGCACCACGGGATAGTCCTCCAACTATTGTGTCTGTTTCTGATGTTCTTTCTCTCTCCGTCCCCCAGATGATATGTCTAGCATGCACCCGTATGACGGGGTAGGCCTGGAGTTATTCTGGGACCCTAGAGACGCCCCTCTCCCACAATTGCCTCCGTTGTCTGCTTAGGTGAATTAGGTGAGACAGCCAACCTATAATCAACTTTCCCTGCCGCTGTTTGAAGTAATGCTTGGAGCCCAATACTTCCCCGGCCGCCGGCTACGCGCCTCAGTAGGATGTTGCCACGATCTTAAGGCACGACTCCTACTGGCTCTATTCTCCTTTGTGCTGTGATCTCGTTTCTCACTTCTCCACAATAAACCTCGCTTCATGTCCTTTCTTAGGATGCCGCTGCAACGGGTGCAGACGCGGATCCGTAATGATCTGTCCTTTTCGCTAGGCCACTGTCAGGATCCCACCCCTGACAGAGACCCCCCTGAATCTTCCCAGGAACTCCCTCTCTCACAGGATGTTGCCTGGGCAAAACCCAGTCAGCTTCTTCCTAACTTCCTATCCAACCCCCAGTTTTACCAGAGTGTGAGGAGTGGCCTAATACATAGAACCCTTTGCTCCCCCTGGTGGCCAGAGTGTGAAGTGTAATGTGTGACTGTGATACCTGGTCAGGTGAACTCCTTTAGTGCAATCAGACATAACATCACTCCCCTTAGTGGCAGAGCGACATTACTGCAACGATCAGGACTCTGGGGCGCTGCACTCCCCCCCCGGTTAAATCCAGTACTCCCGGACTGGGAAGAAGAACAACAATATATGTTAGCAAAAGACATAAAAATTTTTGAAATGCAATGAGCAAATAAATTTAACAGTGCTTCCCTTTATGGGAGGTGAGGACACTTGAACGTTACAAATGGAAACATATTTACATTTTTACTCAAGGTTATAAATAACACTTATGACTAACTCGACTTTAAATAACCATCATTACCCAGCCGGGTATTCTATCTACTAAGTGCAAATTTTTGAACAGTAATTCAACTTTTCCTTTAAAGGCGTATAAGCTGAACCCACTAAAGGCCTACTATAAAACTCTAAAATATAAATTAACTTTGTCTTTATTTCTCTTTTCTAAATGCAACATTTTTCTTCAACATGCAGGACCGCCTGGCTACTCGTCCGGGCCTACTGCCTCTTTTCTTCTATAAGCTCAATTTTTATTCACAGTATAAGGTCAATCAACCAACCATCTCTCTATGGTTCCCAGGAGGACTCACTAACCCCTACGGGTTCACTTTATTGAAATTCGGCTTTCAACTCTTTCCTGTCCTCAATCTCTAGTAACATCATCAAACATTTCTTATTATTTCTTAAATAACTACACACTATCCATTACTATTCAACATTCTTAAGGTAACATTATACTTAAGTGCAACACATGAACATTCCCTTTAAGAGGGAACCAAGTCTCTTTGAGGCAGTGCAGACTCTCTATCTGCAAGTCCGTTTAAGGCAAGAACTTCTGTGCTGTATTCAAGAACAGTCTCTTCAAAAAGTTCTCCTTCTTGTAAAACCAGTAGGGGGCACCTTTAAAGGGAACCTGTCACCCCGTTTTTTGAAGATGAGCTAAAAATAGCGTTAAATAGGGGCAGAGCTGGGCGTTACATTAGTGTCTTTGTGTGCCTTTATTACCTACCTATGCTGCCGAAATACCTTTGTAAAGTCGCCGTTTTCTGCTGTCACTCACGCTGGTCTGGTCCTATGGGCGTGGTGACAGCGCTGTTTCTCCCCCAGAATCCTGCTCATCATTACGTTGGTGGCGTAGTGGTGTGCGCATGTCCAAAAGGCGAATCCACTGCCCAGGTGATGAAAAACAGCGCGATCTGCGCTATTCAGCCGTTTACCGGTGGGCGCGGCCATCTTTCCTGTGGCCGCGTGTGCGCAGATGGAGCGCTCTGCTGCCCGGGGCTTCAGGAAATTGGCCGCGGAATTCCGCGCGTGCACAGATGGAGATCGCGGCGGCCATTTTACTGAAGCCCCGGGCAGCAGAGCGCTCCATCTGCGCACGCGCGGCCACAGGAAAGATGGCCGCGCCCACCGGTAAACGGCTGAATAGCGCAGATCGCGCTGTTTTCCATCACCTGGGCAGTGGCTTCGCCTTTTGGACATGCGCACACCACTACGCCACCAACATAATGATGAGCAGGATTCTGGGGGAGAAACAGCGCTGTCACCACGCCCATAGGACCAGACCAGCGTGAGTGACAGCAGAAAACGGCGACTTTACAAAGGTATTTCGGCAGCATAGGTGGGTAATAAAGGCACACAAAGACACTAATGTAACGCCCAGCTCTGCCCCTATTTAACACTATTTTTAGCTCATCTTCAAAAAACGGGGTGACAGGTTCCCTTTAAGAAGGCGCAAACTATTTACAACACAGTTTGTAAACCATTCACCGTCCATGATTTGGCAGTCTTTGTAAACAATGATGAACAAAAGCAAAAACAATAGGGATCCCGGGTAAACAAAGGAATCCCTTTAAGAATTAACCCTGGTCGGGTTTTAGCAGCAAAACAGTAGGAAAACAAACAGTTAACTATTTACAGTTGTTCCGGTTCTGAGGTCTATTCTCACAGTAGGTTACACCGCATCAGCTGGTAGCGAACACCTCCTGACCGGCGGTAGGGCTGCGGTTCTTTGTTCTCGGCTGATGCGGGGTCGGTGTTATTGCTTTGTCTCCCAGGTGCGGTCAGGTCACCCGGCGTCTGGATTCGAATGTCCGCTTTGGTTGCAAGTTCAGTAGCGGCGATAATGCACACCGTAGTGATAGTGGTAGAGTTTGTCAAATCAGGGCTAGTCGTAGTCAGGACAGCAGGTGGCGCCACTGCCGGCTCGCATCGCTGGACATCTCGAGCGCACCACCCCTGCGCACTCCGATGGCGAGTGTAGGTCACCTGGTCCCCTTTACATAGTAGCTGATTGTCACATCTATTGCGGAAAGGGGTCTTCACATTGTAGCTGGTAAAGAAGATTTCAGTCGGCAGTCTCGGTTCTTGTATAGAGCCCCAACCCCGTTTCGGGTGAAAGGCTAGTACAGTCCCCCGTTTTACCAAGTCCTTCTTACCGCGCGCAGTCTTTGGGTTTTGTACTTTCGGTGGGTCATTTTGTTCTGTCTCTTTACGGTTTTTCCAGTGTAGAATTAAGCATTGTTTATACTGTTCCCAGGTGAGCACAGCAATGCTGAGGCCCTCCTGCCTGGCCCCGTCTGGGCCAATCCTCGGGGTATCCCATTGGAAGATCACCCCCTCTGAGCTCACATCTAGAGGTTCCCTCATAGTTGTCGGTAGCGGAGACACCAGCTTCTCCATAGTGTCGGGGGTTATCACTACCAGCTCAGCGGAGACGAATCGGTCATTGTCGGGATGGGGCGCGGTCACCGGAGCAGGATCAGTAGGGAGAGCAGGGGCGCTTTCCATACCTGCATCTGATGTGGTTCCACCGATGCCGATCTGTTCCACTGATGAGGACACTGGAGTCGGCAGCGGCTCGGACCGCGGTTCTTCCAAAGCATCCTTCTGGCACAGCTCCGACTTCCATTGCTTCCCATCGGCTGGCTCCATGTCCGGGATAGGTTGACTCGGCTCCCCCGCCGGCGGCTCCAAGAAGTTCGGGTCCTTCAGCTGCGGTGGGTTCGGATCCGCGTCTGGCCAGTGGGGATAGTCCGGGATCACTTCGTCGTCGTTCAGGTACTCGCTGGTCACCTTTGCTGCCTCGAGGTTGGCAGCTGCACACGCACCTGGCTCCGCCATTTCTCAGGGGTGGAGCTCCTTCTTGTCTTGGTTCCCGCCGTTGCAAATCAGGGGGCGGTTCTCCTCTGCTTCGGGGCAGGTCGTCATCTTGCAGCAGTAGTCAGAGGGGGCGGTCGCCACTTTTGGTGCCGGTTTGATAGTCTCCTCCCATGGCTCGCCCTTCTTCTTCTTCTGCGCTCCTCGTGGCGCTGCAATGGCGGCGATTTTGGCGGGAACTTTTGGCGGCAATAGCAATACACAGTCTTTGCAATAAATCACGGTTCAAGCACAATTCAGTCACAACTCCAAGGCACACATGACCTGATTCTTCAGGCTTAAGTAGATCCTGTTCGTGACGCTAAGTTGGAGCGCCCCCAGACGCAGGGCCGCTGGGTACTCGGTACCGGGCCTCTCTGTCTCGGTTCTGAGGGTTGTCACGGTGGCTAGACCCGGTCCGTGACCCTGCTAAGGGGCTTCCAATGAAAGGGGTGATGATGGTGCGTGGTGCAAGGCGCGATGAATAACGAGGACACAGGGTTGCAGTCTCTTTACCTCTTTACTGAAGGCTTCGGGATCCACAATCCAGAGCACTGCTAACAGGGCTGGCTGAGACCGGCCGGTCCGAAGGCACATCCAGAGCTCCCTTTGCAGGTGGAAATCTGTGCCTACCTTCTAGCACCTGTGTGTTGTAGTACCTCCCTGCTGAGCACCACGGGATAGTCCTCACAACTATTGTGTCTGTTTCTGATGTTCTTTCTCTCTCCTTCCCCCAGATGATATGGCTAGGATGCACCCATATGACGGGGTAGGCCTGGAGTTATTCTGGGACCCTAGTGACGCCCCTCTCCCACAGTTGCCCCCTATGTCTGCTTAGGTGAATTAGGTGAGACAGCCAACCTATAATCAACTGTCCTGCCGCTGTTTGAAGTAATGCTTGGAGCCCAATACTTCCTCGGCGTTCCGGCCACTGGCTACGCGCCTCAGTAGGATGTTGCCACGATCTTAAGGCACGACTCCTACTGGCTCTATTCTCCTTTGTGCTGTGATCTCGTTTCTCACTTCTCCACAATAAACCTCGCTTCGTGTCCTTTCTTAGGATGCCGCTGCAACGGGTGCAGGCGCGGCTCCGTAATGATCTGTCCTTTTCACTAGGCCACTGTCAGGATCCCACCCCTGACAGAGACCCCCCTGAATCTTCCCAGGAACTCCCTCTCTCACAGGATGTTGCCTGGGCAAAACCCAGTCAGCTTCTTCCTAACTTCCTATCCAACCCCCAGTTTTACCAGAGTGTGAGGAGTGGCCTAATACATAGAACCCTTTGCTCCCCCTGGTGGCCAGAGTGTGAAGTGTAATGTGTGACTGTGATACCTGGTCAGGTGAACTCCTTTAGTGCAATCGGACATAACATCACTCCCCCTTAGTGGCAGAGCGACATTACTGCAACGACCAGGACTCTGGGGCGCTGCATGAGTACTCGGTGAATTTTTGATGTTACAGATTTCTGCATGATTTCTTCACCTGTTAGCTAAATTAGTGCTTTTTTTTTTATAGGTGTTTTTACTGCAATTTTGAAGCTGCGGCTTTTGTCTTTTTTTATATGCCATATTTTTAATAAAACTGGGCACCTTTACAAGTCTGTGCTTCACCTGCACAGGCTCGAGATTAGCAGCTCTTGAGGGATGACATAGGAGACTTCATTCATGTTCATCAAAGCAGATAGTCCGGCTATTGCGGGGAGCGAGGAGGTGCTGAGCACAGATCAACAACGTCCATCGGACCGGAATGTGGCGATTAGCATACGGGAGAATTACATACCGCTTTCCTTTGATCTGCAGGGGACTTGCTTATACCCATGTGGCTGGAGTGATGTGTTAAAGAGCTTGAAGATAACCTGTTACCAGTTTTTTCACAATATTAACAAAAGCCGCCACCTTTACCTACTCTTGTACCAAAGTCCATCCACGTGTATATGTAGCGCCCCCACCGCCGCAGGGCCGAGGGGTACCCGGTACCGGGCCTCTGAGTCTCTGCTCTGGGGTTGTCACGGTGGCTAGGCCCCGGTCCGTGACCCTGCCGAGGGGCGCACAGTGATAGGTATGATGTAGATGGTGGTGATGAGGCTGTAGTGGTGCAGTGCAGTAAATAACGAGGACACCAGGTTGCAGTCTCTTTACCTCTTTACTGAAGATCTCTGGGTCCTCAGTCCAGAACACGGTTCACCAGGCTGCGCAAGTCCGGCCGGTCCAATGGCACCTCCAGAGTTCTCTTCACAGGTGGAAATCGGTGCCTTCCTTCTAGCGCTATGTGTTGTGGTCCTTCCCTGCTGTGCTTACAGAAAGTCCCCACAACTGTTGTGTCTGTTTCTTAAGTTCCCTCACAACTCGATTAGATGATGTTCTGCTAATCCTCCGTCCCTCCCTGTTGTTCTGGTTGGGACGGCACCCGTTTGACGGGTAGGCTCGGAGCTCTTCCGGGACCCTAGAGTCGCCCCTCTCCACAAGTTGCCCCCCAAGACTGCATAGGTGATTAAAGTTAGACAGCCCGCCTTAGACTGACTGTCCTGCCGCTGTTTGGAGTATTGCTTGAAGCTGAATGTTATGATACTCCCTCGGCGTTCCGGCCACCGGTAGTGCGCCTCAGTAGGATGTTGCTCCGGTCTTACAGCATGACCCCTACTGGTATTCTCCTTTTGCGTGATCTCGTTTCTCACTCAGCACAATCTTTCTCTCTTCTAATCCTTCCTTGGGCACCACCGCTATCCTGAGCAGGCACGGTCCCGTTACGTTCGTTCAAGTTGCCAAGCCTCTGTCAGGATCCCACCCCTGACGGAGACCCTACTGTATCTTCCCCTACAACACCCTCTGCCACAAGGTGTTGCCTGGTTCCAACCCAGTCAGCTTTCTGATCTAACTTCCTGCCTGACCCCCAGTTTACCCACTATGGTGGGGAGTGGCCTAGTGAATAGAACCCTTAGCTCCCCCCGGAGGCCCGACTGTGAAATGTATTGGTGTCTGTGATACCTGATCAGATGAACTCCTTCAGTGCCATCAGACGCACCATAGCTCCCCATAGTGGCGGAGCCACAGTACTGCAACGACCAGGACTCTGGGGCGCTGCACTCCCCCCTGGTTAAACACAGTACTCCGGGACTGGGAAGAAAACAACAATACAAGTTAGCAAAAAGACATACAGTTTTGTTGAGTGCAATAACAATAAGCATATTTAAACAGAGCTTCCCTTTATGGGAGGTGAGGACACTTGAACGTTACAAACATGGTTAGATATCATAGCAACATGCTATAATTAACTTTTCTTACCCAACCGGGTATTCTACTAAGTGCAAAATTGTTGAACAATAATTTAACATTGCCTTTAAGGACATACACTCTGAATCCACTAAAGACCTTCTTATAATCACATTATAAGGCAATTTAACTTTTTCATTCCCCTTCTTTAAATCTGCAGGACCGCCTGTCCTAACGGCACCAGACCTACTGCCTCTCCTTTCTATGCAGGACCGCCCCGTTCAGCCCGGGCCTACTGCCTTTTCTACTACTATACACAGTATAGAGCATAACATTACTTTCAGTTTAAGAGCACTGAGCCATCTCTACATGACTCCTATGAGGACTCAGGGTTTACCTTCTATCCTAATTATCTGTCAACATTATTAACCATTCTCATTATCTTTCTCACTAACATGCATGCTGGACACCACGTCTACCCCTACGGGCCCACTGCATCCTTCTTCTCGCTTCCACTTTCTTTCAGGAACATCATCAGCATTTCTTCACAATTAACTAGTTGAATACATATAACTTTCTCATGTAAACATTATCATCACTTTCTTTTGTCAAAACATTATTGCTTCCTGTCTTAAAGCAATATCACTGTTTAAGTGCGACAAATGAACATCCCCCTTAAGAGGAGACCAAGTCTCTATGAGGTAGCACGCCTTCTCAAGCTACCAGTCCATACTCAGCAAAGGTTCCAGTGTGGTATCTTCACAAAGAGTCCTTCTTTAAGTAAAACCAGTAGGGAGCACCTTTAATAAGGTGCAAACTATGTACAAAAAGTTCGTATCATGCACTGTTCATGATTTCAGCAGTTCTTTTCAACTAAAAAACTTGTACAAAAACTTTGGAAAAACAAACAAAAACAAAACAATAGGGATCCCGGGTCAACAGAAGGATCCCCTTAAGAGTTAACCCTGGACGGGTTTAGCAAAATCAGGAATCAACAAACAGTTAACGAACTATTTACATATTTAAAGCAGTCATGCTTACTCATTTTTCGGGGGAGAAGGTGGTTTCCTCCCGGGCCTCACCAGACCAACGGGTCATCCTGCTGGTTCAAGGAGCGGGTCCCGCCCCAACAACGACAGGATCCCTCGCCGGGATGTTCTTTTCACCGAGGATCCGGCACGCCCCCAAGGTACATGGTGGGTCCGGGTCCCCCGCTGCTCCGCAGGGTCAGGTTCCGTTGTCTTTTCGGCGGGAGGTTCATCTTCGGAGGTTGCAGCGGCGGCCTGGAGCGCGACGCACCGCTGGACGCCCCGCGCCATCCAGCCAGCTTCGCCTGTTGCTCTCCTCCACCTGGTGTAGGTTACGGCATCACCTGGCTCCAGGTCGCGAGCGAACCTTCCACCGCAAGGTTCCACCTCCTCTCGGTCCACGTGGACTTGTAGCGGCTCCCCGATCTCCTGTATAACCCCTCTTCCATATCGGGGGTTAAAGGAGACCACTACACCCCAGTGGGACGATGGGATCTCTGCAACGCTGGTCAGATCAATCTGAGCTGCAGGCTGGGGCCGGCTCCGCCACGCCGTCATCAGGTGCCGCAGGTGTTCGGCCTCCGGCAAGATCCTCATGCCCTGTGCTTGCAGCGTACCTTCAGCCGCGGCCTGGTTGGGAGGAGTCGGGGACACCGGAGATAGAGGGATCTCCGTGGGCTGGCCCAGCCGAGCGAGCACGCGGGCATCAGCCTCCAAGCGGCGTGCTATTTGTCGGGCCTCGGCTGCGGCCACACACTCCTCGGACATCTGCCAGTTGGGTCGACCCATCGGTGGTTCCGTAAGGGCCAGTTCCCGCAACGATGGCGTCTCCGAGGCTGTGTCTGGTGATGCGGCTCCATGCCGAGTCAGGTTATCCCCACGCGGTGCTCCCGGCGTCGCCATCTTTATCTCCTCTCCAGTGTCTTCTTCCCGCGGTCTCTTTCGTGGGCGGCCCCGTCTCCATGGTCTCCACCCTCCAAACAGGATCAGGAGGCGGACCTCAGCTGTTGATGGACACGTCCGCAGGACACAGAAATATTTAGACTGGGCGGCCATTGTTGTTCGCGCTCTCCAGCTTGCCTACGCCTACTCCACGCCCCTCCTCTTCTCCTGCGCTCTCCTCAGTGCTGTAATGGCGGCGGATTTTGGCGGTAAATGGCGCAGCACACAGTCTTTTGCAATAGAGTTCAGTAAATCACAGTTCCAAGGCACACATGACCTGATTCTTCAGGCTTAAGTAGATCCTGTTCGTGACGCCAAGTTGTAGCGCCCCCACTGCCGCAGGGCCGAGGGGTACCCGGTACCGGGCCTCTGAGTCTCTGCTCTGGGGTTGTCACGGTGGCTAGGCCCCGGTCCGTGACCCTGCCGAGGGGCGCACAGTGATAGGTATGATGTAGATGGTGGTGATGAGGCTGTAGTGGTGCAGTGCAGTAAATAACGAGGACACCAGGTTGCAGTCTCTTTACCTCTTTACTGAAGATCTCTGGGTCCTCAGTCCAGAACACGGTTCACCAGGCTGCGCAAGTCCGGCCGGTCCAATGGCACCTCCAGAGTTCTCTTCACAGGTGGAAATCGGTGCCTTCCTTCTAGCGCTATGTGTTGTGGTCCTTCCCTGCTGTGCTTACAGAAAGTCCCCACAACTGTTGTGTCTGTTTCTTAAGTTCCCTCACAACTCGATTAGATGATGTTCTGCTAATCCTCCGTCCCTCCCTGTTGTTCTGGTTGGGACGGCACCCGTTTGACGGGTAGGCTCGGAGCTCTTCCGGGACCCTAGAGTCGCCCCTCTCCACATGTTGCCCCCCAAGACTGCATAGGTGATTAAAGTTAGACAGCCCGCCTTAGACTGACTGTCCTGCCGCTGTTTGGAGTATTGCTTGAAGCTGAATGTTATGGACTCCCTCGGCGTTCCGGCCACCGGTAGTGAGCCTCAGTAGGATGTTGCTTCGGTCTTACAGCACGACTCCTACTGGTATTTCTCCTTTTGCGTGATCTCGTTTCTCACTCAGCACAATCTATCTCTCTTCTAATCCTTCCTTGGGCACCGCCGCTATCCTGAGCAGGCACGGTCCCGTTACGTTCGTTCAAGTTGCCAAGCCTCTGTCAGGATCCCACCCCTGACGGAGACCCTACTGTATCTTCCCCTACAACATCCTCTGCCACAAGGTGTTGCCTGGTTCCAACCCAGTCAGCTTTCTGATCTAACTTCCTGCCTGACCCCCAGTTTACCCACTATGGTGGGGAGTGGCCTAGTGAATAGAACCCTTAGCTCCCCCCGGAGGCCCGACTGTGAAATGTATTGGTGTCTGTGATACCTGATCAGATGAACTCCTTCAGTGCCATCAGACGCACCATAGCTCCCCATAGTGGCGGAGCCACAGTACTGCAACAACCAGGACTCTGGGGCGCTGCATATATAAGCCACTAAGTCCCTAATAATATCCCCAAAAATACCCTTTATAAGTCTCTTGCGCTTCATGCTAATCAGCACGGTATGGTTTGATGGTGTCACTGGTCTGTAGTTTGAGCCTCCTCTTCTGGCGTCCTTCTGCCTTGACTGACGTGGATGACGTGTCCTATGTCATCTACAGATCGCTGCGGATCGTGCATCTGCGCAGTTGAACAGCAGGAATGTGCAGGGCAACGTCCTATAAAGCAGATTCGCAAGCAACTACTTTACAGCGGGTGAATATTTTTCCCAAATCTATTCCAGTGCCCTCCCTTAAGAGATATTATGGTGCGTTTTTTACGGCATTTTGCGAAACATGTGACTTTTCCTATTAGAAACAGAAAACAAATTCAACTTTGGGCTTTGTACAAAATTTATGAATCACATGCGCCATTTTGATGAATTTGGTGCAAAAAAAGTCAACGAAAACCACAAGATTGAAAGAAAGTGCAGATGATGAATCGGAACCTAAGGGCTCATTTTGACATCAGTATTTTTCATGTTTGAGAAAAGCAGACACATTATTCCTATTAAGGCTGCCGTCACACCAGCAGTATTTGGTCAGTATTTTACCTCAGTATGTGTAAGCCAAAACTAGGAGTGGGTGATAAATGCAGAAGTGGTGCATATGTTTCTACTATACATTTTCTCTGATTGTTCCACTCCTGGTTTTGGCTTACAAATACTGAGGCAAAATACTGACCAAATACTGCTAGTGTGACGGCAGCCTAAAAGTTTGGTCCGAGTGTTGTCAGTTTTTCTCGTACGTAGAGAAAAATAAAATTCTCCACATTCTACTTTCTGACAATCCGTGTTATCCAAGTGCAGTCTGATTTTTTCACTGACCCATAGACTTTCATTGTCGATTTTGATCAAAATTAGACATGTCTCTGATGTTTCTGTAAAAAATCGAATATCATAGGTAGGAGCGCGAGAACCATGGATAGCCCTCGTCTGAGAAAATCGGCCTTGTGAACGAGCCCCTTAGTGTCTGCATACATTTTATCATCTGAATGTCATAACAAACGAGCTTTAGAAGTGAGTCAGTGAGAAAAGGTCTAGGATATCGAGGCAGGAAATGATACTGATGTGCTCAGCCAACGCGGTGCACAATGCTCTCCGGCACATATACGTGTACACACAGCATGCATGACATGCCCCCGCTGGGGGGTAAATGACCACCAGAAAATGAAAGGTAGCAGAAATGCAGATTGTATTCGATATATAGGGATTATCAGGCCGGTAGCTGCTTCTGGATCTGGCTGATTTGCATCCTGTGAGCTGAGCTATATGAAATACAGAAGTATGATACGTTCACAAACCACATCCTGTCGAATAGCACGGCGGTGGGGGGAGAAGGAGACTGCACAATGTGACACAACACAGGAAAGAAGCAAGGAGAGATTTGCACCGTGGCATAACACATAGATACACTCGCAACCTAAGACACAAATCTAAGACAATACATCACAGCTATACGCCGGGCACACCCTGTTGAGTGTTGGCTGCAAGAAAGACAAAAAAAAAAAGAAAAAAAATCAAATTTGCAAACACCCATATCACTCCCATCTGGATCACACTGTAAGACCCTGCCACACTTCACACAGCCGGACCCTGCTACACAGCGACTGTGACAGGACAAGATGTCAGACAATGAGGACGCGCAGCGACAAGACGCTTTCGAAGAAAAATTGGAAGAGACCCAAAGGTGAGCAAAAAAAATACTTTATTCTTTAGCCTAAATCTATCGACTACATTCTGATTAAAAAATTATTGCGGCTGCCACGATTCTGCCGCAGAAATAGCAAAGCGGAATTTAACTGTGCTCTGATCGCACAATGTGGTGATGTATCAAAGGGGGAAAAAACTCAGCTCTGCTACATCTGGGCATTGACTTCCAAGCCTGGGCGACGTTCTGCGCCAAATTTAGTGGAACTTCATCCAAACAATTAGAATCTGGATGTGTCAGATGTTGGATGACAGAGGAATGAAAACAATTCCAAATGTTCTTCATGCTAAAGAGCCAGCGCTCAGATCCACCACGAGCCCAGACTGCTGCCACTTGTCAGGGAACAGCTGAGATCCATATGATACTTCCATGTGGTCCGGACAAAGTGCGGCACGATTCCAAAATCTGACAATATCACGTGTGTTCTTCACCAGAAGAAGATACCAATTTAAGCTTTATCTTATGAGGAACTCTTGCTTTCCTAATTCTCGGAAAGTTGACGGTCTGTGAAAATCTGACAGCACTCGGATGTCATGATGGGTCTGATTTTTTCACGGACCCCATAGACTTGCATAGCCGATTTTGGTCTGACCCTCAGATCAAAATCGGGCATGTGTTTTTTTTAAGTCCGGTATTCCACTTATTCCTGCGGATTATCAGCATTAATGGCTGGACTCAAACTATGATCACATTCCATTAACAGGTGCAACAAGGAATTTGGGCAGAGCGCAGACACAGGGGGCTACAACGTGCCTCAAATATGAAGCGGTGTATGAGGCGGCTACATGAAAGGATTAAAAATACATTCACCCCCAATTCATCGAGACCAGTGGGAAAATCTTGATGAAGGAGCATGCTGGAGTCAGACGCTCCTCTTACCGAATCAGAATCGGCTTACGAGTGTCATGCCAGTCCGTCTGTGCGCATCGCCACAAATCTTACTCCAGTCATGGACTGGAGTAAAATTTCTGGTATAGCTTGTCATAAATTAGATGGGTCGTGGTATCACACAGTGCCGCCTCAGCTCTGCCCTTTTTGGCCGAGCTGGGAGAAACTGGCGTAAAAATGTGAAAAAGTTGCAAATCCGTCTATCTGACTAGTGAGATTATTGATTCAATGCTAAAAAAAAAAAATCAGACTGTTGGAATTTCTGTACCATGTGCCCAATTATAGGGAAGTGGTCACATTGGACATGTAGTGTGTTCTTTGGGCATATAGCTTTGTGCGCAAAGTCTCAGCAGAAGGACTCAGACGTCCATTTGTCTCACAAACAAGGAAAACGTTCCACTAATTCCGATCAGTTTGATTAAAGTGTGATTCGAGTGCCATCAGGGTTTCCACCTTCTCCTGTATGACAGTCTTTGAAAATCAGACAGCACTCAGATGTCATCCGAGTGCAGTCCAACTTTTTCACAGACCCATAGACTTGCATTGCCGATTTTGATGCAATACTCTTGATGAAAATTGGACATGTCTCTGCAACTTTCTGCTGACCGAGAAGAATCACGGACCTGTGAAAGGCCCCATAGACTATCACAAGTACAAGTGCTATCTGTGAAAATCACTGATAACACTCATACGAGAGCATCGTGTGTCTGAATGATGCCTTACTTGTAATTTTTTTTCTTTAATTCCTACTGATTGTGGGTTTAGGAGTCCAGATGGCGGTCCTATCGCTGATCGGCAGCTTTCTCTGTATTCCCACTTGAAAAGACCACCGACTAAACTCCTAATTCCAAATGAATAAATTATAAATTATAATGAATCTTCTATAAATTTGCTAAACCAATCAATCACCATTCAGTGTTTAACGGAAGTACAAAAATAGTTGGCATTGCATGTTTTGGTAGGAATGCACCTAGAAATCACATTCATCCATACTTCACAAATCAAAGATTATCTGCTCTACTCTAGAAATTAAGAAATGGTTGTTGGAGCGTTAAAGGGAATCTGTCACCAGGTTTTTGCCATCTAATCTGAGAGCTGTAAAGACAGAGACCCTAATTCCAGTGATGTGTCACTTACTAGACTGCTTGCTGTAGTTCTGATAAAATCACAGTTGTATCAGCAGGAGATTATCACTAGAGGACTAGTAAACCATTTTCCTTGTAGTCCTCCATATTCCTGAGCTCTGAATAACTGAACCCACACCACTGATTAACAGCTTTCTGCCTATGCAGAGTATACATAGGAAGCTGCCAATCAGTGGTGTGGGCGGGGTTATACACAACTCAGCATTCAGAAAACTGAAAGATCTGCTGCAGTGAAAACTGTGATTTTATCAGAATGACAGCAAAAGCATAGTAAGTGATACATTACTGGAATGAGGGTCTATGCCCCTACATCAGGCTGCTCTCAGATGGGGTAGCAAAAATCTGGGGAGAGATTTACTTTAGGTCATGGGTCCCCGAGGTGGAATCTGTCTGGAGTTCTAAAGAACTTTCCAAACAGTCAATACTTGCTGTATCTGCAACCAACAGCCCGTAAATAAGTTAGCGTTTCTTTAGCTGCCTCCCTCCTGCTGGGGCAGGCACCAGACAGTGTTGCCTGTTGTCATCCTTGTTATTTCTGTTGTTCCTCTTTTCTTGCTCTATATCTTGATGTTCGCAGATCGGCCTACATGATAAGCAGGAATCACAGGTATCCACTGTTGAGGGTCCATTTTGTGTGATAAATTTGGTATTCTGTCAGATTTCACCTCTAGATCAAAAATAATCCTAATACTAGGCAGGAAATCATTCTGACATGGACTGTCAAAGTAAGTACACCAGCTTCAATAGGTCTAAGAGATCTGCCTAATTATCCATGCAGTTTATGTTGAGAAACATCCTTTTAAGTACTCTGTTAACAGATTTTGTATTAGGGCCCAGGACGTTTATGTCATACCTCTAGACATAAAGGTGGTACAAAATGGCAAATACATTAATTATTAGCTGGTCAGAAAGTGCACAAATTATTCTATACTCCCTGTTGTTTGCCAATGAGACAGTTTTTACATACAAAAATATTCAGTCTCGGATTTAAAGAGGACCTGCCACTTGCCAAAATGATCTAATTTGTTAAATGGAGTAAATGCCGCTGTTCTCCTGAATCTGGTGATGCTTTTCTTTTGTTCCTGCGCCTTTCCATTCCTGAAATGTGGCCCTCCCTTTCCTTTATGTAAATATTGTAACCAACTGGGTGTGGTCATCCAATGATCTCTATGTGGGCGTGGTCATCAGATGTCCATTATATGTGTGTGGTCATTGGATGTCCATTATATGTGTGTGGTCATTGGATGTCCATTATATGTGTGTGGTCATTGGATGTTCTGTATATGGGTGTGTTCATAACTGATGTTCTCTATGTGGGCATGGTCATCAGATGTTCTCTATGTGAAGGTGGTCATCAGATGTTCTCTATGTGGAGGTGGTCAACCAATGTTCTCTATGTGGGTGTGGTCATCAGATGTTCACTATGTGAAGGTGGTCATCAGATGGTCTCTATGTGGGGGTGGTCATGAGATATTCTCTATGTTGAGGTGGTCATCCAATGTTCTCTATTTGGGCGTGCTCATCAGATGTTCACTATGTGAAGGTGGTCATCAGATGTTCTCTATGTAGGGGTGGTCATCAGATGTTCTCTATGTGGAGGTGGTCATCCAATGTTCTCTATGTGAGCGTGGTCATCAGATGTTCTCTACTGTATGTGGAGGTGGTCATCAGATATTCTCTATGTGGGCATGGTCATCAGATGTTCTCTATGTGGGGGTGGTCATCAGATGATCTCTATGTGGGTGTGGTCATCAGATGTTCTGTATGTGGGCATGTGGAGCGCCCCCACGTTAAGGGCAATGGGGTACTCGCATTGTCTCGGTTCTGGGGATGTCACGGTGGCCCGACCCGGTCCGTGGCCCTTCTGAGGGCGTCCAACTAAAGGTGTAGTTTGTCTAGTGTTCGTGACGCCACCTGTGGTATTCGGTCAGGGTGACCGACGCTGCTAGGGGTCCGCTGGGGTGATGGAGTGGCAGCTAGATGGTATACCTTCCCACAGGTGAAGAATATCCCCAGGGCTTCCCAGATGTGTAGGTGGTGATGGTGGACATTGTAAGGCACAATGAATAACGAGGACACAAAGGTTGCAGTCTCTTTACCTTTTATTGAAGACTTCAGCGTCCACAGTCCAGAGTACCGTTCACAGGGCAGGCAGAGTCCGGCCGGTCCAAAGGCATATCCAGAGTTCCCTAACCAGGTGGAAATCAGTAGCCTTCCTACTAGCGCCTGTGTGTTGTAGTACCTCCCTGCTGAGCACCACCGGATAGTCCTCACAACCTTTGTAGATGTTTCTGATGTTCTCTCTCTGTCCCCCAGATGGTATGGCTAGGACAACCCATATGACGGGGTAGGCCTGGAGCTTATTTATAGGGACCCTAGAGACGCCCCTCTCCCACAGTTTGCCTCCGTGTCTTCTTAGGTATTAAGGTCAGGCAACCAACTTGGAATTGACTGTCCTGCTGGTCTCTGAAGTAATGCGTAGAGCCTATTACTCCCTCGGTGTTCCGACCACCGGCTACGCGCCTCAGAAGGAGGCTGCCGATCTCGGGGCAGAACTCCTCCCGGTTTTATCTCCTTGTGCTGTGACTTCGTTTCTCACTCTCCACAATACACTTCGCTTCGTGTCCTTCCTTAGGATGCTGCCGCATGGGGTGCAGGCGCAGCTCCATAACATTCTATCTCGTGCTAGGCCTCTGTCAGGATCCCACCCCTGACAGGGACCCTCTGTCTGCAGCTCAGATGTTCCTCCTTCTCCCCCTGTCTGCCTGACAGGTCCTCTCCGGGTCGAACCCAGGTAGCTTCTCACTGACTTCCTATCCAACCCACCAGTTTTACCCGTGTGTGAGGAGTGCCCTAATAGATAGGAGCAAGGCTCCCCCTGGTGGACTGGAGTGTGAAGTGTAGTGTGTGTCTTGTGATACCTGGCAAAGTGAACTCCTTTAGTACCATCAGACGTAATATCACTCCCCCTGGTGGAAGAGCAGCATTACTGCAACGACCAGGACTCTGGGGCGTTGCACATGGTCATCAGATGTTCTCTATGTGGGCGTGGTCATCAGATGTTCTCTATGTGGAGGTGGTCATCATATGTTCTCTATGTGGGGGTGGTCATCAGATGTTCTGTATGTGGGCATGGTCATCAGATGTTCTCTATGTGGGCGTGGTCAACCACTCTTCTCTATGGAAGCATTTTTATGATCACGTCCTGTTCCCTTAAAAGACTAGATGATTTATATACAGGGAATGGAGGTCCATATCTCAGGAACGAAAAAACACAGGATCAAAAGAAAACAACACCAACATTCAGGAGAAAGGTGGCATTTACACCAGTAAAAAAAATTACTTAATTATGGCAAGTGACAGGTCATTTTTATAGAATAATCCTTGCACTTGCTTGAAGGAGGGAAGTAGTAATGTTTTCTGGAACGGGATCTTCATGGGTCATCTTTGTTTACCAAAAAGTGATAATTGCTAAAAGGAACCTGAGAGTTGATAAATAGTGTCCGAATCACAGGCAGCACTGGTCTCTCGTGTAACGCAGTCCCTGGAGTCTTTTAAAGTATATTTTTCTCTGAAATAAAACAGTGTTGAATGGTCAAACATAAATGGCTCTAATCACACAGCCAGCGCCTGAAAAATGCGGCCAGAATGTGTCAGCTGTCGGGTTCTCTTTAACTATTTGCTGTATTTACTTTGAGAACTATAGATTTTTCTACAACCATGCTGATTAATAATGACTGGTCATGTGTTATTTATTGTGTCTGACGAAAATAATGAATTGGTTCTGGTGATTGAAGTGTACATAGAGGTGAATCCAATAGGACCTATTGCTGTGTGCATCCTTCTGTGATGCTCTTGTTAATTCCCATGCATTGATTTGCAAACTTTGTAAAGCACCGATATGGGATCTCTGTACAGACTCACAATGCCAAATAAAATAAGGTATACCGCCAACATGGGCTGGGCCCCCTATCTCCAGCGGCCCTAAAAGAACAATGTAGCAGCCCTTGTGATATGTAAGCCCTTGTTCAATCAATTTCTTTCTTTCTTTCTTTCTTTCTTTCTTTCTTTCTTTCTTTCTTTCTTTCTTTCTTTCTTTCTTTCTCTCTTTCTCTCTTTCTTTCTTTCTTTCTCTCTTTCTTTCTCTCTTTCTCTCTTTCTTTCTCTCTTTCTCTCTTTCTCTCTTTCTTTCTTTCTTTCTTTCTTTCTCCATTACAAAAACATTTATCAACAATTAATCAATTATTCAAGGCAAACAAAGTCTTAAATTTGTATGAAGCATACCAGGCAGGTGCCAGCTTTTCTACACAGCAGGCACTTGCCGATAACTGCTGCATTTGGAACTAGTTCTGATTGTAGCAGTCTAACCATTGAGATTCCGCAGTGAACAGGGACCATAAGGCTGCCGTCACACTATCAGTATTTGGTCAGTATTTTACACCAGTATTTGTAAGCCAAAACCAGGAGTGGAACATACAGGGGAAAAGTAGAATAGAAACATATGCACCACTTCTGCATTTATCACCCACTCCCGGTTTTGGCTTACATATACTGATGTAAAATACTGACCAAATACTGATAGTGTGACGGCAGCCTTACTGTTAACAGGTACGCGGATGCAACAGTGCAGACAATGAGGAGGCCGGGGTACTTAAACCAACAACTATTTATTCGATTAACACAATAAAATGGGTGCCTTCGGCACAATATCTGGGGACAGTGCAAACATTGACAATGCAACAAGTTATGTTACAAAAACAATACGGTAATTCAGAAGAACAATGCACAAAGCTTTTTACACACTATCGTTCTATTATTACCACTAAATAACTGCTATCGTCAGTGATGTCTGAGTCCTAATATCCCAACCTAAATGGCGTCGCTGTCACTGCTTGGCCCATTACCCTCGTCACTTTCTAGGTAACGCACAACATCACACTGGCCCCAATGGGAGTCGACGATACTATTTGTTAGGCAGCATGTCTCAGATTAGTGAGTTATTTGGTACATTCGTCACACTGGCCACCTTTTTTCCCTGAAGCATGGCCTCGGCTCCCACTTTGTACCGTATGTCTACACTGGAAGCCACGGCTCACATGAATGTCTCTCGGCACTGCTTTTGCTTGCCTGGCTCAGCTCTCCTGGCTCTATTCTCTCTTGGGTCTTCACTCGAGTTTGGTTTCTCTCGGGTCTTGACTCGGGTCTGGTCTCTCTTGGGTCTTCACTTGAGAGTGGTCTCTCTCGGGTCTTCACTCAGGTCTGGTCTCTCTCGGGTCTTCAATCGGGTCTTGTCTCTTTTGGGTCTGGTCTCTCTCAGGTCTTCACTCAGGTCTGGTCTCTCAGATCTTCACTTGGGTCTGGTCTCTCTCAGGTCTTCACTAGGGTCTGGTTTCTCTTAGGTCTTCACTCAGGTTTGGACTCTCTGGTCTTCTCTCAGGTCTTGTTTCTCTTGGGTCTTCACAAGGGTCTGGTCTCTGATAATGGTGGCTATAAGCCAGCTGCCTGTAGTGCACGTCTGTCCTGCTACAGGTTTGGTGGCCAACTCCTCCCCTTTACAGCTCTCCTTGGTCCTTTATAGTTATTACCTGTACCATAGCTATTAGCTGATCTGGTGACTTCTCCAATCTCTTCCCCGAGGGAACATGGCCTTCACTCTTGGGTTCCTACTAATGGAATTCTTTTGGCTTTCACTTTCTCTATCATCTTTGACCAGTAGATGGCGATGTTCACTTGCAGGGACTCTGTTAGGCATTAACTGTGTGCGTCTTCTCAATTGTCCATCTCCTTACACAGCATCTAAGTAGTTAGTCAGAAGAGGGCATCTGTCACACCCATTGGGCATCACAGAAACCTGATGGGTTTCTTAAAGGAAGCTGGATCCCATTGGAAAGTGGGGGATTTCCTAATTCAGACCTTTGTTATGGATTCTCCCTATTTCGCTGTATGCTTATTTGCCCTAGAAATATGTACAGAGAGTTTTCCCTTTAGATTATCCTTCTTAGAGGAGATAATGGTTTCACATGTGACCCTACAAATGTCATGGCCTCCCTACATACAGTATACACACAGTTCACGGTGGCGGATTACACTTTTCTGCTGACATCTACATTGTTAACATAATTTGTAAAGTTCATAAAGGAAATAAACCCCTTCCAGGCTCCATACAAAGTCACTCAGGGTCCTATTTCTAACCGGATCCTAAAATTAACACTACTTTGTTCACCGTGTGAAACATTACCGGTCCTAGTGATCCAAAGAGAACTAAGTGTCACAGACTTTACCAATCAAACAAAAAGAGTTGTAGAACTTTTTATAATGAGGAAAGGAAAAATTGGGGAAAATTAAAGAGGGCTGTCCAAACTCTAAAAGTCAACCTAATACTTAATATCTAATTATCTAATTCTAAAAAAGAAGCACTTTTGTAATTTATATGAATTAAACACTTTCTACCTTTCCCTCACTACTCCTGTTTTCTGTTTTTTATACATCTGATGACATTTTGTTTGTGTCTCCCAGCATGAACTGTGGAACCTTACTAGACTGTTTCACTTACTAGACTGTGTTTTGCTGTTTCAATAAAATCAGTGTTTTAAAAGTAGATTATCACTATAGAATAACTGCCTCATGCCTCCTAGTCAACTGTCTGTGTAACCGCATCCCCCCACTGATTGACAGCTTTCTGTCAATATACAGGTGGGGCTATACGGAGCTCAACATTCTGAGCACTGTTAGATATTCAGCAGAAAGAACAGATTTGATCAAAATTACACCATGCAGACAAGCAAGTGATACATTGCTGGAATCAGGTTCTCTGTACCTACGTCATTGTTACGCAATGCCTTAGGACTGTGGGCACTAACCAGATCCCTAGAACTAGGTAACCCCTAGTCTATCCCTGTCTCCCGGATTACTCCTGAAGGTAGACAAGCCAGGTTCAAGTGTCTTGCTACGCTTCTATTTCAACCCTTATCTGTCACCTCCCCCACCCAGGAAGGTTGGAAGCCGAAGTGTATAGTGTAACCAGACAAACAAGGGAAGACGGACAGGGATAAATTAAAAAACAATCATACAAAATGCACTCACCAAACAACAGAGTGGAATATAGGGGAGTAAAATGAAGGAGAAACCAAATAGTAAAGGATGAGGATGTGCACATGAACAAAACTCCAGAAAACAATCTCCTGAACAAATTTCCAAACACCAATTCCAACCATGAACTACAAATCCAACTCCAAACCAGACAGTAAGTAACACTGGCAATTCCTAAGTGGCAGCAGTGAGCATATATACCAGAGGGGGAGTGGACAACACTGAATAGCTGAAACAATCCAGATAGGAAAGCTCCAGGAAATCAACTGATTAACTCTTGCACTGGCAGCAATTAAAAACCTGCACTGTTTAATTCTGTGGTGAAGAGCTTCTTACCCAGTGCAGGAGTTCGTGAAGCCAGATGCCGCGATCTTCTACCCCCTCTCTGTCGCGGTATTCCCGTGACAGTCATGCTGCTGTCTGCTTACCTAGCAAGAACGCGGTGACAGATTCACTTTTCATAACCTCAAGAAGCCCTAATAGAGTATTTTCGATGGCAGAAAACAACACCTTTGAGTGCCAGTATGTTCCAATTTTTGCCCTGAGCCCAAAATGTAGTCAAATAATGGAGGAAATTCAGTGCTCCCATTCCTTTACAGTGACAAGGTCTCCTTACATTCACTCTTTCAATAAAAACCTCTGAGAATATCAATCAGAGACTGGGGGATGATAATCCTATACGAGATAGAACAGTCATGAGATAGTCATCAGCAGTAATGTTTCCCATTTGTAGTGTTAATCTCAGTGAGATAAACTTTACAAAGCCGATGTCTAGATTGACGAAAAGGAGTACAAAAAAATGCACTAATATGGCCAAAGTGGAAATTGTAGTAATTTATGCACGAGTAGTAATAGCTATTTAGCACTGCGGCCTGTAATGTGGCACAATATAAGCTTATATAGGGGTTTTCTAGCCTCGAAGGGCTTGTGCAGACAACTGTAGTTGTTATTCAACCATGATCCATCAAAACATTGTACACTTGGACCAATGTTATTCAATGAGGCCATGCACACGTCTGATTTTTTCCTCGGACTGATCGCAGCATGCACGATTCGTGTGTATGGGTCCGTGGAAAACATCGGATCGTACTCAGATGATATCTAAGTGGGGTCCAATTTTCACAGACAGACTGAATGGAGAAATGGAGAAGAAGGAGGAACTTTTTTTTTTTCTCTAATTCTCCACATCCGAGAAAAATGGATCCCACTGTGATCAAACTGTGATCAGAGTATGATTAGCATAATCGGACCATTTTTCTGGTGGAGAGCAAATGGACGTCTGCACCTGCCTTTACCGACAGTAGAAAAATGTGAAATGCCTCCCCACAATTGCCCTCAAGTGCAAAAGTTGATTGAATCCTTGTGAAAATGCTGCCCCCTGCAGTTAAGAAATGGGTGAAGTTCTCAGCTCGTAGATAATCTTGCTGACAAGATCCACCGGTGTTGTTTTTAGCCTACGCCAGATCCATCAGCACTGCGATATCTATAGATGTGATGTAAGGAAACCAATTAGCGCTTGTAGCACTCGCTATTTATTCAGGAGACGCTTCATATCCATAAATCAGCATGTACAAGTGTTCAGGGGTATGGCAGCCAGTAATGAGATCATGCACGAGAGTCTCCAGTAGGACCCTGAGCGCAGCTTTATAGGAAATGTGCATGTGGCCCCAGGTCTCTGGATACTTCCAGTGCCTTGGATCAGGATGAGCAGAAAGGAGGATCTTTCTGGGAGTACAAGCCACATGCACACATCTGGAGGCCTCCACCCTGCACACCATGACTTCATCCATGACCTCACTGGCTCAGCTGTCACATTAACTCTTCCTATGGGCACAGCTATGCTCGCAGGATATCAGGTTCTGCTCATATAACCCATGCTTGACCACAATGAGCCACTGCACATTTCAACTCCAGCGTCCTCGTTTTAAGGGCCCGTCCCTATATTTAACCCCAAACCCATCTTTCCCTCTTTGACCCTGAAGTTCCCTATTTTGGAATGGATCAATAGATTACATAATAAAACATACCATATTATCTCAGCACATATTAGCATCTTTACAGGATACATGATAGAGTTAAACTCCTCTAATCCAGCATAAGTGGGATTTGATAGGAGCCAGATTATCAGATATTTTATATTACCAGATAGTAATGGAAGCGCAAGTAAATTGTCCAGATGAAGAAATTAAAGAGACTCTCTGGTGCCACCTATAAATAGATACCCTAGGTGCTAAATCAATGTGAATGCTCTCCAAAAAGACAAGACACCCATCTGGTTAAATCCTCCATCATGATTCAATGCTCCTTGGGTCGGACAATGACTTATAGTGGAGCTGCCTGTAGGTGGCAGCAGAGAGACACTTATCTTCCTTCTGTGGGAGATCTAATTTGCATACCTTTTCACAAGGAGCTTTTCATTGCCCCCAAGATCTCACACAAGCCAGTGGCTACAAATATAGGAACAGTGAGAAACAGTATCTCCTGTACTAGATAATAATAGAAAATCACAGGAAAACACTGATACCGATGTCAAAGGGAGTCTGTCAGCACAACCTGACAATATGAGCTAAGCACATAGTTTGTAGGTGATATGGCCCCGTGTAAAAAAATGCACTTTTAGTATCTAATCACTGCCTCTGTTCTGCAGATATTGAAGTCTAATCAAATATGGTAATTACACTGCTCTATGCACCCTGGGTGTGGCCAAGAGGCTCAGTGCACTGTTCTACCCACTGGTTTTGCATGTCCTCGCTTTCCTCACTGCTGATTGACAGCTCTGGCCTGGGCTTTCTCTGCAGACCCTGCTCACTCTTGGGAAAGCCAGTGCTGTCAGTCACCAGCCTATGGAGGTGAGGCATGCAAAACCCTTGGGCGGAACAGTGCAATAATTCTCTTGGCGACATCAAGGGTTTACCAAAATTCCTAATAAGCATATTTGATTAGCCAGCCGGTGGCAGCGCCAGACCAGTCTTGTGCCCAGCTATGGTCCCTAATGAGCAGTTTGCAGTGTATGGAGATGTACCAGTCTTGTCGCCAGCTATGGTCCCTACTGAGCAGTTTCAGGGTATGGAGATGTACCAGTCTTGTCGCCAGCTATGGTCCCTATTGAGCAGTTTCAGGGTATGGAGATGTACCAGTCTTGTCGCCAGCTATGGTCCCTATTGAGTAGTTTCAGGGTATGGAGCTGGACCAGCCTTGTCTCCAGCTATGGTCCCTAATGAGCAGTTTGCAGGGTATGGAGCTGGACCAGCCTTGTCTCCAGCTATGGTCCCTAATGAGCAGTTTGCAGTGTATGGAGCTGAACCAGTCTTGTGCCCAGCTATGGTCCCTAATGAGCAGTTTGCAGTGTATGGAGATGGGCCAGTCTTGTCCCATGCTATGGTCCCTAATGAGCAGTTTCAGGGTATGGAGCTGGACCAGTCTTGTCGCCAGCTATGGTCCCTATTGAGCAGTTTCAGGGTATGGAGCTGGACCAGTCTTGTCTCCAGCTATGGTCCCTAATGAGCAGTTTGCAATGTATGGAGCTGGACCAGCCTTGTCTCCAGCTATGGTCCCTAATGAGCAGTTTGCAATGTATGGAGCTGGACCAGCCTTGTCTCCAGCTATGGTCCCTAATGAGCAGTTTCAGGGTATGGAGCTGGACCAGTCTTGTCTCCAGCTATGGTCCCTAATGAGCAGTTTGCAATGTATGGAGCTGGACCAGCCTTGTCTCCAGCTATGGTCCCTAATGAGCAGTTTGCAATGTATGGAGCTGGACCAGCCTTGTCTCCAGCTATGGTCCCTATTGAGCAGTTTCAGGGTATGGAGCTGGACCAGTCTTGTCTCCAGCTATGGTCCCTAATGAGCAGTTTGCAATGTATGGAGCTGGACCAGCCTTGTCTCCAGCTATGGTCCCTAATGAGCAGTTTGCAATGTATGGAGCTGGACCAGCCTTGTCTCCAGCTATGGTCCCTAATGAGCAGTTTGCAGTGTATGGATCTGGACCAGTCTTGTCCCAAGCAAACTTCGGGCTGCACTCTGATGACATCTGAGTGTGGTCCGATTTCCACAGACTGACAGAATGGAAAAGATGAGACATTTTTTCTCCATTTTCTCCTAATCCGAGAGAATCGGATCACACTCTGATTATACTTTGATGAAACTCTGATTAGAGTGTAATTTGCTTAATCACCCAGATTTTCCCGGATGAGAGATTCCTTGGCCGTCCTGCACCTAAGGATAGGTCATCAGTAACATAATTCTGGACAACCCCTTCAATCCTTTCTTCCTAGTCAGAACATATTGGTATGAAGAGGAGATTTGGAAGAAATAGCTGGTAACTTATAAACAATCGGCCATGTACCAGCTAATTGGCATCTTTCTGTGCTCACAGAATATTATCAGTAATCTGTGTCTGCCAAATGGAGGCCATTACAGCATCGTGAAAGCTGCCTCCTACCTGACATTATCCTGAGAGCCGCCTTATACGTGACATCATCCTGAGAGCCCCCTCTATCCTGACAGCATCCTGAGAGCCGCCTCCTACCTGACAGCATCCTGAAAGCAGGCTCCTACCTTACAGCGTCCTGAGAGCAGCCTCCTACCTGACAGCATCCTGAGAGCCGCCTCCTACCTGACAGCATCCTGAGAGCCGCCTCCTACCTGACAGCATCCTGAAAGCAGGCTCCTACCTTACAGCGTCCTGAGAGCCGCCTTATACCTGACAGCATTCTGAGAGCCACCTTCTACCTGACAGCATCCTGAGAGCCGCCTCCTACCTGACAGCATCAGGAGGGCCGCCTCCTACCTGACAGCATCCTGAAAGCAGGCTCCTACCTTACAGTGTCCTGAGAGCAGCCTCCTACCTGACAGCATCCTGAGAGCCGCCTTATACCTGACAGCATCCTGAAAGCAGGCTCCTACCTTACAGCGTCCTGAGAGCAGCCTCCTACCTGACAGCATCCTGAGAGCCGCCTTATACCTGACAGCATTCTGAGAGCCGCCTTCTACCTGACAGCATCCTGAGAGCAGCCTCCTACCTGACAGCATCCTGAGGGCCGCCTCCTACCTGAGAGCATCCTGAGAGCCGCCTTCTACCTGACGGCATCCGCTGCTCTCCCTCTGATTGACGTGACATCATTGTCGCGGCGTGATGCACATGTGACATACTATCAGCTCAACTAATTAAGGTAGGAGGCGCCTCTCAGGGCTCCCATCTAGCGGGCGCAGGTTAATGATTTAGCTGATAGACCGGGTCCTGCTAATCAATTAAACTATAATTCCAACATGATCGATCCAATAACCCAACAAATGAGCGTTTTATTGTTTCCCCCTAACCTCCATGTATGGCCGGTCACACTTGCAAGTGTGATGTGAGAAACTCTCACGAGTCTCTCGCATCAATACCCAGCACTGGGGACCGGAGCTTTCAGCTGCATAGAAATACATGCAGCAGCACGCTCCAGTCCCGAGTGCAGGCGGCAGTGCCGGATATTGATGCGAGAGACTCGTGCGAGTTTCTTACATCACGCTTGCAAGTGTGACCCCGGCCTACTTGTGATGTTTCCTCTAAGTTCTTGTGTCCTCTCCCACAAACAAATATAACATATATCATTTTCTTGATTTAGCTCTAATTTGTTTGTGTGCGGCAAATTTGATCGTGATCTGCACCTCTCTATGGAATATGTCTGCACTATACAAAGAAAAAAGGTATTAATTAGGTATTATATATATATAACGTTATATAATGAACATGGACAAAACAGAATTCATCATCTTTCCCCCATCTCACTCTACCCCTCCACCAGACTTATCCATCAATGTCAATGGCTGCTCACTTTCCCCAGTCCCGCATGCTCAGTGCCTCGGGGTGATCCTTGACTCGGTCCTCTCTTTCAAGCCACATATCCAAGCCCTTGCCTCCTCCTGCCATCTCAAACTCAAAAATATTTCCAGGATCCAGGCATTCCTTGACCACGAAACCACAAAAACACTAGTGCACGCCCTCATCATCTCCTGCCTTGACTACTGCAACCTCCTACTCTCTGGCCTCCCCCTCTAGCACTCTGGCACCCCTCCAATCCATCCTACACTCTGCTGCCCGACTAATCTACCTGTCTCCCCGCTATTCCCCAGCCTCTCCCCTGTCAAGCCCTTCACTGGCTTCCTATCGTCCAGAGACTCCAGTTCAAAGCCCTTACTATGGCATACAAAGCCATCCACAACCTATCTCTTCCATACATCTGTGACATGGTCTCCCGGTATTTACCTACACGCAACCTCTGATCCTCACAAGATCTCCTTCTCTAGTCCACTCTTATCTCCTCTTCCCACAACCGCGTCCAAGACTTCTCCCGTGCTTCCCCCATACTCTGGAACTCTCTACCACAACACAGCAGACTCTCGCCTACCATAGAAACCTTCAAAAAGAACCTGAAGACTCACCTCTTCCGACAAACCTACAGTCTGCAGTGATCCTTAAGGCCCCGTCTCACATAGTGATTTACCAACGATCACGACCAGCGATACGACCTGGCCGTGATCGTTGGTAAGTCGTTGTGTGGTCGCTGGGGAGCTGTCACACAGACAGCTCTCTCCAGCGACCAACGATCAGGGGAACGACTTCGGCATCGTTGAAACTGTCTTCAACGATGCCGAAGTCCCCCTGCAGCACCCAGGTAACCAGGGTAAACATCGGGTTACTAAGCGCAGGGCCGCGCTTAGTAACCCGATGTTTACCCTGGTTACCAAAAAAAACAAACACTACATACTCACCATCTGATGTCCGTCAGGTCCCTTGCCGTCTGCTTCCTGCTCTGACTGAGTGCCGCCGTACAGTGAGAGCAGAGCGCAGCGGTGACGTCACTGCTGTGCTGTGCTCTCACTGTACGGCGGCACTCAGTCAGAGCGGGAAGCAGACGGCAAGGGACCTGACGGACATCAGATGGTGAGTATGTAGTGTTTTTTTTTTTTTACATTTACGCTGGTAACCAGGGTAAACATCGGGTTACTAAGCGCGGCCCTGCGCTTAGTAACCCGATGTTTACCCTGGTTACCAGTGAAGACATCGCTGGATCGGTGTCACACACACCGATTCAGCAATGTCAGCGGGACCTCAACGACCAAAAAAAGGTCCAGACCATTCCGACACGACCAGCGATCTCGCAGCAGGCGCCTGATCGCTGGTACGTGTCACACATAGCGAGATCGCTACTGAGGTCGCTGTTGCGTCAAAAAACTTGTGACTCAGCAGCGATCTCGCTAGCGATCTCGCTATGTGTGACGGGGCCTTTAGTCTGCTGAACCACCACACAACCAGCTCTACCCTCTCCTAGTGTATCCTCACCCATCCCCTGAAGACTGTGAGCCCTCGCGGGCTGGGTCCTCCCTCCTTCTGTACCTGTTAGTGCCTTGTTTTTTGCTCATGTTTATTGTATGTGTCTATATTTGCCCCCTTTTTCACATGTAAAGTGTCATGGAATAAATGGCGCTATAATATGCATATATGCATATTATGCATATAATCATATCTCCACGCTATACAAGCTTTAGTTCCATGTGTTTCATATTAATAAATAGCCGTTGTTATAATGTGATAGACTTCTGTGTATAATCGCTTTTACTTAATAAACAAAACAAAATATGTATTTTGCAGGAAGCGAGCGGCTCCAATACTACAGTCTGTTTTGCTGCTCCTGTTAAACTTAGTAACGTCTCTCCTAAGGCATGTGCGGAGTTTTTGGAAGGGACAGTTTAAGGAGATGCTGAGACATTAGGGACATATGCGTCTTGGGATGACGGACAGTGACACAAGGATCACCAGCAGGGTATCTTGCCAGCTCTGCAGATCTTAGCTCCGAGGCCTTACAAGGAGAGGACGGTGAGGGGGGTAGAGGGGACTGGCAGGTGATGTAGTGGAGCAGGGGGGATAGTTGCATGTTTTAGGTGACGTGTAAGGCTCTAAAATTTCCTTCTGCGCACCGTATTTTACTGTCCTCCTAATAATACAAAGAAATGATCAACATTCGGTTCGAAGCTCTAATGGCACAAACTTCTCGAGAGACCACATAATCCTGGTGGAGACAGGATTATGATCCGGGTGGTTGTGAAGGGTTAAAAGGGCCTGGCCATTCTTTTGCCCCAACAGATGGTAATGTTTTAAAAAGAATAAAGCAGACAGTAATATATCGCTAAGAGCAGCTGTCCCAGCCAGGGGTGGCGGCTGATCAGCTTTAACTCTCTGGCACAAGCAGCGTTATACATTATTTGTAATGGATGATAAAATAACTCCACCATCACATATTATAAGTACATACTGTATGTGTAAAATGAAGGCAGATACATGAAGTTACTGTCCTGACTCCATGGCTTGCTGCAGGGAGAAAGTGCGCTCATAGCGGGCAGGGACACGCTGGGGATATCACATCCGGATTTTGCAAACACAATGTATTAAAGTAAAGTGGACGACATTTTATCAAATCTCATCCACTCCCTGTCCTCCCAAAAATGTCAATCATTCCTGTGCATTTTCATCATCTTTTACCATGTATATGTTGACTTTTGGAGCAAATCTGCATGTAACTGGCAAATAAATGCAACCTATTGTTCCCTGTTGTCAGCCATTGTAGAGAAGCATTGACATGTCCTTTTAGGGAATTACAAAGAGGAAATCTAGAGGATCATGCCCGCAACACCATTCACAACATTACCCCATGTTCAGTTTTGGTGGAAAAACTCCAAAAACTAGATTTTTTTATGTGTAGGCAGCACTTTTATATACTTTTACAATCCTTCTATATTATTTCTAAACACTTTTTTTCGGTGATTACTTTGTATCTCCGTTCATACTGCACCCACACACACAAATGATTCACCATTTGAAATGTAAACTTGCCCCCTTCAGCAAGAAAATAGCCAAACAAACCATACATCAATGATGTGATCACAAAATACAGTTTAAACATTCATTTTCATAAACCTGCAGTAAGGAAAAATGACCTGCAGGTGACACCACACTACCACAAAGAACACTACCACAAAGCTGCTTACAGACATCACAAACAAATCCTAACATTTGTAGTGTACGCCCGCACAGAGACATCGGCAGCCCGCCGCCATACCGAGGCGTCCACTTCAAGCAGGCAGTTCAGCCAAGTTGATCCCAACACCTAAGACTTTTCCATCACAGATTTGGCTTGACAAAGGCATTGTATCGCCGGAACGTTGCAGCAGAAGAGTATCTGTGTATATCTATGTTCTGTTTTTTCTTTTGTATATGGTGGATGTTTTGCCCCTTTTTCTTTCATCTGAACACTGAACAATAAATTGTTCTTATTTGAGTGCCGAAGGTTCTTGCCTTAGTCTATTTGGATTTTTTCCTTCAGAGCACCATTTTACATTATCAGTGAGCACCCCTTATATCCCAAATACATCATCTCATTAAATACGTTAACATTTGAGCAGCTTGATTTTCCTAAATTGCCTGCGCCCCCGACAACCAATGTGCGAAAATTCCCCAGGGGCCAACTAGTTTCCGCCATAATATGAAAACCAAACAAAAAATAACTCTCCTTCTTAGACAATGTGGAGATCAAGTTTTAATACAAAAAAAAGTAATATTGTTCAAAAGCGATTAATAGAACCTTCCTATTCATTTATCTTGTAAAAACCTTTTTGACGTTCATATGTTCAGTCTTTTAGAAGCATTTTTTCCGATTTTTTTCCCCAGTGGGTGAAAAATAAGTTCATGTCACTTTGAAACAGGAAAAACACTATTTCAAGACACTTCAAAAACTCTTTGAGTCTGTGCACACAGAGCATTTTGAGGCAGTCAAAAACCATGAGTTGCACAAACTGCTTTAGGCCACGTTCACACATTCAGTATTCGGTCAGTATTCGGTCAGTATTTAGTCAGTATTCGGTCAGTATTTGGTCAGTATTCGGTCAGTATTTTACATCAGTATTTATTAGGCCGGTTTCACACGTCAGTGGCTCCGGTACGTGAGGTGACAGTTTCCTCTCGTACCGGAGACACTGACACACGTAGACCCATAAAAATCAATGCATCTGTGCAGATGTCATTGATTTTTTGCGGACCGTGTCTCCGTGTGCCAAACACGGAGACATGTCAGTGTTCGTGGGAGCGCACGGATTACACGGACCCAATAGAGTCAATGGGTCCGTGTAAAACACGGACCTCACACGGACATTCTCCGTCTGGGGTCCGTGTGGCGTGCCGGAGACAGCGCTACAGTAAGCGCTGTCCCCCCCACTGGTGCTGAAGCCGCGATTCATATGTTCCCTGTAGCAGCGTTTGCTGCAGAGAAAATATGAATAATAGTGTTTAAAATAAAGATCTAAGTGTCCGCCGCCCCCCCGCCCCCTGTGCGCCCCCCCGCTGTTCTGAAAATACTCACCCGCTCCCTCGTTGGCTGTTGCTCCTTCCTGGTCTGGCCGCGGCTTCCACTGTATGCGATCACGTGGGGCCGATCATTTACAATCATGAATAGTCGGCTCCGCCCCTATGGGAGGTGGAGCCACATATTCATGACTGTAAATGATCGGCCCCACGTGACCGCATACACTAGAAGCCGCGGCCAGACCAGGAAGCAGCGAGGGAGGCGGGTAAGTATTTTCTGAACAGCGGGGGGGGGCGCACAGGGGGTGGGGGGGCGCACAGGGGGTGGGGGGGTGGCGCACACATAGATCTTTATTTTAAACACTATTATTCATATTTTCTCTGCAGCAAACGCTGCTGCAGGGAACATATGAATCGCAGCTTCAGCACCAGATGCAGGGGACCAGACGCGTGGGTACCACACGCTCCGTGTGGTACCCACTCGCCATACGGGCGGCACACGTGTGCCGCCCGTATGGCCTACGTGAGTTCCCAGGCACACGGACACAGATAACTCCGATTTATTCCGGTACCGGAATTATCTGGACGTGTGGGACAGCCCTAAGCCAAAGTCAGGAGTGGGTGATAAATACAGAAGTGGTGACGTGTTTATATTATACTTTTCCTCTGATTGTTCCACTCCTCTTTTTGGCTTACAAATAACGAAGTAAAAAACTCACGTGAACGTGGCCGTAGGAAACTTTTCCAGAGTTTTTAGAGGTGTTTTTCTTTTCCTAAAGAGTTTTAGAACAGTTTATTTTTCCTAATGTGCTCTATGCAGCATTTTGATTGCAGTACTTAGTTTGGAAACGTTTCCTTCTAGATCATATTCAAAGAAGTGACATGCACTTTTATTTTCCATCAGGAATTTTTTTAGAAAAAAAAACTTCTATGAACAGCAAAGTGGATTGCTCATAAAAATTAATTGGACAAGTTTTCCAAGACTTTTTTAAACAGATTTTTAGGAGTTTTTTGGAGAGGATCCACTCCATAAGCTCGCTAAAAACCTCAGTGTGAACAAAGCTTTCATGATGATGAGCTTTCTGTGCATTTTTGACGCTGCATGAAAAATTCAAGGTCTTACAGTAAGGGTATGTGTCCACGTTCAGGATTGCATCAGGATTTGGTCAGGATTTTTCATCAGTATTTGTAAGCCAAAACCAGGAGTGGGTGATAAATACAGAAGTGGTGCATATGTTTCTATTATACTTTTCCTCTAATTGTTCCACTCCTGGTTTTGGCTTACAAATACTGATGTAAAAAATCCTGACCAAATCCTGATGCAATCCTGAACGTGGACACATACCCTAAGGGTATGTTTCCACGGTACGTAAACGCTGCTTGTTTGACGCTGCAGCGTCAAACAAGCAGCGTCCAGATGTTCCAGCATAGTGGAGGGGATTTTATGAAATCCCGTCTCCACTATGTGTGGAAACCCGCACGCGGCGGCCCTGCGACTCCGGACATGCTGCGCGTCTTTTCAGAACGCAGCATGTCCGTACACCTTGCGGGGACGCAGCGTCCCCGCAAGGCATATCACAGGGCCCTATGGCGAGGGGTGCGATGATCCCGGATGTGTACTGTACACATCCGGCACCATCGCGTCCCAGAAAGGGGGCGGGGCTTAGCGCCGAGCGGCTTCGCCGCTGCGGCGGACCCGCCGGCAAGCCGTACCGTGGAGCCATACCCTTAAAGTGAATGGGTTATATAGAAATCTCCTGCCCAATGTGCTTCTTTTTAACTCTGCGTAAACTGACCTGTGATGTGCTTTTCAAATCCGCACCATATCAATTTCTCCTGTGAGTACGCTAAGTTTTCTGTGCAAAATTTCCCCATAGACTTACATTAGGTGCAAAAATTCAGTAGGAAAAAAAATGCACATGCGTTTTTAGTGCGGTTCAGGCCGCATCAAAAACACATGTAATCCGCACCTAAGTGTATCAATAGGGTTTTGTGAAAGCAAAAAAACAGGACGTATCAAAAACAAAGTAGCTTTATTTAAAGCACGACAGACCACAGACAAAAAACGCAGAGAAAAAACGCAAGTAACCTAATTTAAATAATATGTGCAGAAATGGTGCAGAAATTCTGCAACATCAAAAGGGCACCAAAAGCTCATTATGGGAACGTAGCCATAACCTTTTACTGGCTGTGTGCACACTGGGTCATTTTGTAGCAAGTTCGTAGCAGAACCTCTACATTTTTGAGAAGTTTTGAGATTTGGAGAGTTTCCGCTCAGTTTCTGCTCCAAAAATGCTTTGAAAATTCCATACACATATAGTCAAGCTGTAACAAATAAAAGTGCAATTCCTCAAATTTCTGACCCTTGATCCATCGAGAACTTGTCACAGGTGATTTTACAAGCACCAGCCACTGGGTGGAGCACTTTAACAAGTCTTGTTGGCCCTGCACAGGTAGAGGCGCAGCGATTAACATAGGACCTACAGCAGATCAGCTCCTAAATGTCCTCACATACCAAAAGAAGGGGTGAAAAATCTGCATTAATGCTGTAATCGGCACTTCAAGGGTAAATGACTCTGACATCCTGGACCCCTAATAGGGAACAGATGTTAATAAAAGGGCCTGTTTGGATAAGCAGCGAAGCCGATTCTGTGTCATTCAGCCGTACATGTGTCATTGCAGGGAAGGGGCTTATTCTTAATTTGGCCATAGATCTAATGACTTTTTTGGCATGTTATCATCAACAGTCTAACAACATGAGTAGAAATGCTTTAAATCATTAAGTCACCAGTCACCACTGGCCCCTACTGCTTACATTTAGTGATGAGCGCACATACTCAGATAAGGTGTTATCTGGGCATGCTCGTGTGCTGAGTGTCTTCGGCGTGCTGAAATAATAATATATATACATAATATATTTTTCGAGCACACTGAAGACACTCGATTAGCACCCGAGCATGGATAACACATTATCCAAGCACATACACTCATCACTACTTACAATGCATTTTTGGTCCTTGGTCTGTCCGTGTGTAGACCTGCTCATTGAATTCACACAGACTAAATGTAGACTATGGCCCTGATAAAGACCGGCGGTGTTCAATGGCGAGGTCTTAATGAATCAGTAGCGCATCACAAATGGAGTGCCACAGTTCGTTATCCAGCCCCAATTCTACTCATTTTCACAGAGCTGGGCAAATTTGGCGTGAAAATGCCTTATCGCACTACATTTTTTTTGCTACTTCATGTTACGCAATTTTTTTTTTACTTTTCAAAGTGAATTATGGCATAATTTGCAATTACTGTGATGAATCGCCTACATGTGTGCATTGGCTATTTCATGTATGGAATAATACTACAAAAAAAAAAAAAAAAAATCAGGTGTACAATAGGATAGAGAAAAGGAGTTTATTTAAGCGTCTTCTGCTAGAAAGATGAATAAAAAATGCATTGTGCATACACCCTTAGGCTATGTTCAGACTGAGTTTTTTTGAGGCATACAAAAACAGATTTTTAAGTGGAAGTGCTTCATGAGGCGCTCCTTTTTTAGGAAGGAGACAACAGTGTGAGGGCGGAACCGTCTGTGTGAGGGCGGAACGGTCTGTGTGAGGGAGGAACGGTCTGTGTGAGGGCGGAACGGTCTGTGTGAGGGAGGAACCGTCTGTGTCAGGGAGGAACCGTCTGTGCGAAGGAGAAGCAGTCTGTGTGAGGGAGGAACAGTCTGTATCAGGGAGAAACAGTCTGTGTCAGGGAGGAACGGTCTGTGTGAGGGATAAGCAGTCTGTGTGAGGGAGGAACGGTCTGTGTGAGGGAGGAACGGTCTGTGTGAGGGAGGAACGGTCTGTGTGAGGGAGAAGCAGTCTGTGTGAGGGAGGAACGGTCTGTGTGAGGGAGGAACAGTCTGTGTCAGGGAGAAATGGTCTTTGTGAGGGAGAAACGTCTGTGTGAGGGAGAAACGGTCTGTGTGAGGGAGAAACCGTCTGTGTGAGGGAGGAACGGTCTGAGTGAGGGAGGAACCGTCTGTGCGAAGGAGAAGCAGTCTCTGTGAGGGAGGAACAGTCTGTGTGAGGGAGAAACAGTCTGTGTCAGGGAGGAACGGTCTGTGTGAGGGATAAGCAGTCTGTGTGAGGGAGGAACGGTCTGTGTGAGGGAGGAACGGTCTGTGTGAGGGAGAAGCGGTCTGTGTGAGGGAGGAACGGTCTGTGTCGGGGAGAAACGGTCTGTGTGAGGGAGAAACGGTCTGTGTGAGGGAGAAACGGTCTGTGTGAGGGAGAAACGGTCTGTGTGAGGGAGAAACGGTCTGTGTGAGGGAGAAACAGTCTGTGTGAGGGAGAAACGGTCTGTGTGAGGGAGAAACCGTCTGTGTGAGGGAGAAACAGTCTGTGTCAGGGAGGAACGGTCTGTGTGAGGGATAAGCAGTCTGTGTGAGGGAAGAACGGTCTGTGTGAGGGAGGAACGGTCTGTGTGAGGGAGGAACGGTCTGTGTGAGGGAGGAACGGTCTGTGTGAGGGAGAAGCAGTCTGTGTGAGGGAGGAACAGTCTGTGTCGGGGAGGAACGGTCTGTGTCGGGGAGAAACGGTCTGTGTGAGGGAGAAACGGTCTGTGTGAGGGAGAAACGGTCTGTGTGAGGGAGGAACCGTCTGTGCGAGGGAGAAGCAGTCTGTGTGAGGGAGGAACAGTGTGTGAGGGAGAAACAGTCTGTGTCAGGGAGGAACGGTCTGTGTGAGGGATAAGCCGTCTGTGTGAGGGAGGAACGGTCTGTGTGAGGGAGGAACGGTCTGTGTGAGGGAGAAGCAGTCTGTGTGAGGGAGGAACGGTCTGTGTGAGGGAGGAACAGTCTGTGTCAGGGAGAAATGGTCTGTGTGAGGGAGAAACGGTCTGTGTGAGAAACCGTCTGTGTGAGGGAGGAACCGTCTGTGTGAGGGAGGAACCGTCTGTGTGAGGGAGAAGCAGTCTGTGTGAGGGAGGAACGGTCTGTGTGAGTGAGAAACAGTCTGTGTCAGGGAGGAACAGTCTGTGTCAGGGAGGAACCGTCTGTCAGGGAGGAACCGTCTGTGTGAGGGAGAAGCAGTCTGTGTGAGGGAGGAACGGTCTGTGTGAGTGAGAAACAGTCTGTGTCAGGGAGGAACGGTCTGTGTGAGGGAGAAGCAGTCTGTGTGAGGGAGGAACGGTCTGTGTGAGTGAGAAACAGTCTGTGTCAGGGAGGAACGGTCTGTGTGAGGGAGAAGCAGTCTGTGTGAGGGAGGAACGGTCTGTGTGAAGGGAGGAACCGTCTGTGTGAGGGAGGAACGGCCTGTGTGAGGGAGAAGCAGTCGGTGTGAGGGAGTAACGGTCTGTGTGAGGGAGAAGCAGTCTGTGTGAAGGAGAAACAGTCTGTGTGAGGGAGAAACAGTCTGTGTCAGGGAGGAACAGTCTGTGTGAGGGAGAAGCAGTATGTGTGAGGGAGGAACGGTCTGTGTGAGGGAGGAACGGTCTGTGTGAGGGAGGAACGGTCTGTGTGAGGGAGAAGCAGTCTGTGTGAGGGAGGAACGGTCTGTGTGAGGGAGGAACAGTCTGTGTCAGGGAGAAATGGTCTGTGTGAGGGAGAAACGGTCTGTGTGAGGGAGAAACCGTCTGTGTGAGGGAGGAACGGTCTGAGTGAGGGAGGAACCGTCTGTGCGAAGGAGAAGCAGTCTCTGTGAGGGAGAAACAGTCTGTGTCAGGGAGGAACGGTCTGTGTGAGGGATAAGCAGTCTGTGTGAGGGAAGAACGGTCTGTGTGAGGGAGGAACGGTCTGTGTGAGGGAGGAACGGTCTGTGTGAGGGAGAAGCAGTCTGTGAGGGAGGAACGGTCTGTGTGAGGGAGGAACGGTCTGTGTCGGGGAGAAACGGTCTGTGTGAGGGAGAAACGGTCTGTGTGAGGGAGAAGCAGTCTGTGTGAGGGAGGAACGGTCTGTGTGAAGGGAGGAACCGTCTGTGTGAGGGAGGAACGGCCTGTGTGAGGGAGAAGCAGTCTGTGTGAGGGAGGAACAGTCTGTGTGAGGAAGGCACCGTCTTTGGGAGGGAAGGAGCTTTTTGGGCCAGCAAGGAGGAGCAGTCTATATTAGGCAGGAGCAGTCTGTGTGAGGGAGGAACAGTCTGTGTGAGGGAGGAACAGTCTGTGTGAGGGAGGAACGGTCTGTGTGAGGGAGAAGCAGTCTGTGTGAGGGAGAAGCAGTCTGTGTGAGGGAGGAGCAGTCTGTGTGAGGAAGGTGCCGTCTTTGTGAGGGAAGAAGCTGTTTGGGCCAGCAAGGAGGAGCAGTCTATATTAGGCAGGAGCAGTCTGTGTGAGGGAGGAACAGTCTGTGTGAGGGAGGAACAGTCTGTGTGAGGGAGCAACAGTCTGTGTGAGGGAGCAACAGTCTGTGTGAGGGAGCAACAGTCTGTGTGAGGGAGCAACAGTCTGTGTGAGGGAGCAACAGTCTGTGTGAGGAAGGAGACTTCTGTGTGAGGGAGGAACGGTCTGTGTGAGGGAGGAACGGTCTGTGTGAGGGAGAAGCAGTCTGTGAGGGAGGAACGGTCTGTGTGAGGGAGGAACAGTCTGTCAGGGAGAAATGGTCTGTGTGAGGGAGAAACTGTCTGTGTGAGGGAGAAACCGTCTGTGTGAGGGAGGAACCATCTGTGTGAGGGAGGAACCGTCTGTGTGAGGGAGAAGCAGTCTGTGTCAAGGAGGAACGGTCTGTGTGAGGGAGAAACAGTCTGTGTCAGGGAGGAACGGTCTGTGTGAGGGAGGAACCGTCTGTGTGAGGGAGAAACAGTCTGTGTGAGGGAGGAACGGTCTGTGTGAGGGAGAAACAGTCTGTGTCAGTGAGGAACGGTCTGTGTGAGGAAGAAGCAGTCTGTGTGAGGGAGGAACGGTCTGTGTGAGGGAGGAACCGTCTGTGTGAGGGAGAAACAGTCTGTGTGAGGGAGAAGCAGTCTGTGTGAAGGAGAAACAGTCTGTGTGAGGGAGAAACAGTCTGTCGGAGGAACGGTCTGTGTGAGGGAGGAACACTCTGTGTGAGGGAGAAGCAGTATGTGTGAGGGAGGAACGGTCTGTGTGAGGGAGGAATGGTCTGTGTGAGGGAGGAATGGTCTGTCTGAGGGAGAAGCAGTCTGTGTGAGGGAGGAACAGTCTGTTTAAGGGAGCAACAGTCTGTGTGAGGAAGGAGACTTCTGTGTGAGGGAGGAACGGTCTGTGTGAGGGAGAAGCAGTCTGTGTGAGGGAGAAGCAGTCTGTGTGAGGGAGGAGCAGTCTGTGTGAGGAAGGCGCCGTCTTTGTGAGGGAAGGAGCTGTTTGGGCCAGCAAGAAGGAGCGGTCTATATTAGGCAGGAGCAGTCTGTGTGAGGGAGGAACAGTCTGTGTGAGGGAGCAACAGTCTGTGTGAGGAAGGAGACTTCTGTGTGAGGGAGGAACGGTCTGTGTTAGGGAGAAGCAGTCTGTGTGAGGGAGAAGTAGTCTGTGTGAGGGAGGAACAGTCTATGTGAGGGAGGAAACTTCTGTGTGAGGGAAGGCGCTGTCTGTGTGAGGGAAGGAGCCCTATGTGTGAGGGTGGGACCGTCTTTGTGAGCGAAGGAGTTGTGTTTGTCAGCAAGGAGGAGCAGTATATGTTAGGGACTAGCAGCCTATGTGAAGGGAGGAGCAATTTGAGATGCAGGAATATATGTGGGGTGGGAGTCTAAGCAGTTTGTGTGAAGGAGCAAGGAGGGACTATGTCTGTAAAGGGAGAGCAGCCTATATTTGAGAAGGCGATTGTAGAACAATCTTTGTAAAAGGGGATGTAGAGCCGTCTGTAAGAGAGATGGAGGACTGTTAGATCAGGCTATGTTTAACCCCTTAAGCCCCGAGGGTGGTTTGCACGTTAATGACCGGGCCAATTTTTACAATTCTGACCACTGTCCCTTTATGAGGTTATAATTCTGGAAAGCTTCAACGGATCTTGGCGATTCTGACATTGTTTTCTCATGACATATTGTACTTCATGATAGTGGTAAAATTTCTTTGATATAACTTGCGTTTATTTGTGAAAAAAACGGAAATTTGGTGAAAATTTCACAATTTTCCAACTTTGAAATTTTATGCCCTTAAATCACAGAGATATGTCACACAAAATACTTAATAAGTAATATTTCCCACATGTCTACTTTACATCAGCACAATTGTGGAACCAATTTTTTTTTTTGTTAGGGAGTTATAAGGGTTAAAAGTTGACCAGCAATTTCTCATTTTTACACCACCATTTGTTTTTAGGGACCACATCTCATTTGAAGTCATTTTGAGGGGTCTATATGACAGAAAATACTCATGTGACACCATTCTAAAAACTGCACCCCTCAAGGTGCTCAAAACCACATTCAAGAAGTTAATTAACCCTTCAGGTGTTTCACAGGAATTTTTGGAATGTTTAAATAAAAATGAACATTTAACTTTTTTTTCACACAAAATTTATTTCAGCTCCAATTTGTTTTCTTTTAACAATGGTAACTGGAGAAGATGGACCCCAAAAGTTGTTTACAATTTGTCCTGAGTACGCTGATACCCCATATGTGGGGGTAAACCACTGTTTGGGGGCATGGCAGAGCTCGGAGGGGAAGGAGTGCCGTTTAACTTTTCAATGCAAAATTGACTGGAATTGAGATGGGACGCCATGTTGCCTTTGGAGAGCCCCTGATGTGCCTAAACATTGAAACCCCCCACAAGTGACACCATTTTAGAAAGTAGACCCCTTAAGGAACTTATCTAGATGTGTGGTGAGCACTTTGACCCAACAAGTGCTTCACAGAAGTTTATAATGCAGAGCCATAAAAATAAAAAATCACATTTTTTCACAAAAATTATGTTTTCGTCCCCAATTTTTTATTTTCCCAAGGGTAAGAGAAGAAATTGGACCCCAAAAGTTGTTGTGCAATTTGTCTTGAGTACGATGATACCCCATATGTGGGTGTAAACCACTGTTTGGGCGCATAGTAGAGCTCGGAAGGGAAAGAGCACCATTTGACTTTTCAATGCAAAATTGACTGGAATTGAGATGGGACGCCATGTTGCGTTTGAAGAGCCCCTGATGTGCCTAAACATTGAAACCCCACAAGTGACACCATTTTGGAAAGTAAACCCCTTAAGGAACTTATCTAGATGTGTGGTGAGCACTTTGACCCAACAAGTGCTTCAGAGAAGTTTATAATGCAGAGCCGTAAAAATAAAAAATCACATTTTTTCACAAAAATGATCTTTTTGCCCCCAATTTTTTATTTTCCCAAGAGAAGAAATTGGACCACAAAAGTTGTTTTGCAATTTGTCCTGAGTACGCAGATACCAGATATGTGGGGGTAAACGACTGTTTGGGCGCATGGGAGAGCTCGGAAGGGAAGGAGCGCCGTTTGACTTTTCATGCAAAATTGACTGGAATTGAGATGGGAGAGCCCCTGATGTGCCTAAACATTAAAACCTCCACAAGTGACACCATTTTGGAAAGTAGACCCCCTAAGGAACTTATCTAGATGTGTTTTCAGAGCTTTGAACCCCCAAGTGTTTGACTACAGTTTATAACGCAGAGCCGTGAAAATAAAAATTCTTTTTTTTTTCACAAAAATGATTTTTTAGCCCCCAGTTTTGTATTTTCAGAAGGGTAACAGGAGAAATTGGACCCCAAAAGTTGTTGTCCAATTTGTCCTGAGTATGCTGATACCCCATATGTGGGGGGGACCACTGTTTAGACGCATGGCAGAGCTCGGAAGGGAAGGAGAGCCATTTGGAATGCAGACTTAGATGGATTGGTCTGCAGGCGTCATGTTGCATTTGCAGAGCCCCTGATGTACCCAAACAGTAGAAACCCCCATAAGTGACCCCATATTGGAAACTAGACCTCCCAAGGAACTTGTCTAGATGTGTTGTGAGAACTTTGAACCCCCAAGTGTTTCGCTACCGTTTACAACGCAGAGCCGTGAAAATAAAAAATCTTTTTTTCCCACAAAAATGATTTTTATCCCCCAAAATTTTTATTTTCCCAAGGGTAACAAGAGAACTTGGACCCCAAAAGTTGTTGTCCAATTTGTCCCGAGTATGCAGATACCCCATATGTTGGGGTAAACCCCTGTTTGGGCGCACGGGAGAGCTCGGAAGGGAAGGAGCACTGTTTACTTTTTCAATGCAGAATTGGCTGGAATTGAGATCGGACGCCATGTCTCGTTTGGAGAGCCCCTGATGTGCCTAAACAGTGGAAACCCCCCCAATTGTAACTGAAACACTAATCCAAACACACCCCTAATTCTAATCCCAACCCTAATCCCAACCGTAAATGTAATCCAAACCCTAACCCTATCTTTAGCCCCAACCCTAACCCTAACTTTAGCCCCAATCCTAACCCTAACTTTAGCCCCAACCCTAACCCCAACCCTAACCCTAACCCTAGCCCTAACCCTAGCCCTAACACTAGCCCTAACCCTAACCCTAGCTCTAACCCTAGCTCTAACCCTAGCCCTAACCCTAGCCTTAACCCTAACCCTAGCCCTAACCCTAGCCCTAACTAGAAAATGGAAATAAATACTTTTTTTAATTTTATTATTTTTCCCTAACTAGGGGGGTGATGAAGGGGGGTTTGATTTACTTTTATAGCGTTTTTTATAGCGGATTTTTATGATTAGCAGCTGTCACACACTAAAAGACGCTTTTTATAGCAAAAAAGTTTTTGCGTCTCCACATTTTGAGACCTATAATTTTTCCATATTTTGGTCCACAGAGTCATGTGAGGTCTTGTTTTTTGCGGAACGAGTTGACATTTTTATTGGTAACATTTTTGGGCATGTGACATTTTTTGATCGCTTTTTATTCCAATTTTTGTGAGGCAGAATGACCAAAAACCAGCTATTTATGAATTTCTTTTGGGGGGGGGGGCGTTTATACCGTTCCACGTTTGGTAAAATTGATAAAGCAGTTTTATTCTTTGGGTCAGTACGATTACAGCGATACCTCATTTATATATTTTTTTAATGTTTTGGCGCTTTTATACTATAAAAACTATTTTATAGAAAAAATAATTATTTTGGCACCACTTTATTCTGAGGACTATAACTTTTTTGTTTTTTCACTGATGATGCTGTTTTGCTGCTTGTTTTTTGCGGGACAAGATGACGTTTTCAGCGGTACCATGGTTTTTTATATCCGTCTTTTTGATCGTGTGCTATTCCACTTTTTGTTCGGCAGTATGATAATAAAGCGTTGTTTTTTGCCGCTTTTTTTTTTTTTTTTTTTTTACGGTGTTAACTGAAGGGGTTAACTAGTGCGACAGTTTTATAAGTCGGGTCATTACGGACGCGGCGATACTAAATATGTGTACTTTTATTGTTTTTTTTATTATTTAGATAAAGAAATGTATTTATGGGAATAATATTTTTTTTTCTTTATTTAGGATTTTTTATTTTTTTTTTACACATGTGGACATTTTTTCTTTAACTTTTTAGGCTGGTTTCACATTTGCGGTTACCCGCCTGCGTACCTATCTTTAACATTAGGTACGCAGGTCGTGCGGCTGTATGCGGATGATGCCGCATGCGTCGTTTTGACGATGCGGCGACCAGCGTAGGACTCAGCATGTAGCATTTTTTTTTTTTATCTGCATCGTCAAAACTACGCATGCGGCATCATCCGCATACAGCCGCACGACCTGCGTACCTAATGTTAAAGATAGGTACGCAGGCAGCATGCGGGCCGCATACAGAAGTAGGCGGAGCTAGCGGCGGAGGTGCGGCCGAGGGCGGGGCTTCACCGAGGAAGTCCGCAGCCGTCTGCAGATCAGGTAACCGCAAATGTGAAACCAGCCTTTGTCCCGAGGGGGACATCACAGATCGCTGATCTGACAGTTTGCACAGCACTCTGTCAGATCAGCGATCTGACTTACAGCGCTGCAGGCTTACCAGCGCCTGCTCTGAGCAGGCGCCTGGTAAACCACTTCCCTGCAGGACCCGGATGCCGCCCCGCGGCCATTTTGGATCCGGGGCCTGCAGGGAGAGGGGGTAAGAGACGCTCGGAGCAACGCGATCACATCGAGCCCCCTCCCTGCTCGATGCTTCCCTATACCGCCGGAACACTGCGATCATGTTTGATCGCAGTGTGCCGGGGGTTAATGTGCTGGGGGCGGTCCGTGACCACTCCTGGCACATAGTGCCGGATGTCAGCTGCGATAGTTAGCTGACACCCGGCCGCGATCGGCCGCGTTCCCCCCGTGAGCACGGCCGATCGCATATGACGTACTATCCCGTCACTGGGAATTAAGTCCCAGGTCACCTTGACGGGATAGTACGTCATATGGGATTAAGGGGTTAAAAAAGGTGGCATTGGCAGGAGAGAGATGGAGGTTTATTAGAACAATCTGTAGGGGAGAGTCTGTAAAAGGAAGATGGGAAACCATGGGAATAGTCTGTTTGAGAGGGAGGAAAAAGAGGAGCAGTCTGTAACAGAGGGGAGCCATATTAGGGTATGTGCACACGCTGCGGATTTGATGCTGCAGATCTGCAGCAGTTTTCCATGAGTTTACAGTACCATGTAAACCTATGGAAAACAAAATCTGCAGTGCACATGCTGTGGAAAAAAGCGAGCGGAAACGCAGCGGTTTATATTTTGCAGCATGTCAATTCTTTGTGCAGATTCCGCAGCGGTTTACACCTGCTCCATTATTCCACAGGTGGTATCCGCACAAAAAACAAGGTAAACCTGCTGCAAATCCGTAGTAAATCTGCAGTTCAGCATTCAGGGGCATCACTGGGGAGGGATAAGTAAACCAATGGACACTAGGTATTCAACATTAATCTCTTTATTCTGTGTGTTAAAACATATTTGGCTGCAGTAATACAGCCGATGTCTGATTCATGCTGTCTGTGATTCAGGTTGCATGAATCTCATGACAGGTTCACTTTAATGAAAATTAAGAAAAAAACTTGGCACTCAAGAAGAATTTTGGTGTAAAGAAGAAGAAGATCCTTTAATGTGCATCCACAAAGATATAAGTTTGAATGCTTTCGGTCCACATGCGGACCTTCATCAAAACAATTTTACTGGTATAGAAGGTAAAGCGTGTATAGGGTCAGTGTTGGTTCCAACTGGATTATTCAACTGGACTGGATGCAATGGGAGATCCTGTGGATGTCAGCGCACATGGCGCGTCTCTCTGAGTGGCTTCCGCCGTACTCCACGTTCGCTGACATCCACAGGATCTCCTATTGCATTCAGGCCAGTTGAATAATCCAGTTGGAACCAACACTGACCCTATACACGCTTTACCTACTATACCAGTAAAATTGTTTTGATGAAGGTCCGGATGTGGCCTGAAAACGTTCAAACTTATATCTTTGTGGATGCACATTAAAGGATCTTCTTCTTCTTTACACCAAAATTCTTCTTGAGTGCCAAGTTTTTTTCTTATTTTGGATTCCTGGGCTGGATACCCTACTTGAGCACCTATACTGATTATTAGTACAAGTGCCGTGTTGCTTCTTTTTCAGGGTCTCTTTAATGGGTTTTTTTTCACTAAAGACAATAATTGCCTTTTACTAGGCCATATCTTTATTGTCTATTAGGTGTTACCACCATCATTATATCTCAGACCGAAGGTCTAAAGCACAAATTAATTTTCTAGATTAGAGTTAGCACTGTGTGTGTAAAACCCAAAGAGCCAGTTCCCCATTTTCTCTCTGGATCGCAGGGATACCATCCATTGGATCCCCACGAACAGACGCAGAAGACATATCCTATGCTATCAGTGGTGTAACTAGAGTTGGTGCAGAGGCTGCAGTTACACTTGGAAGTTTAGGAAGACATAACAATTCTCTTTAGTCCACATAAAAAGTCCAACAATACCTGTGATGGTTGGTGACTCTTTTGGAGATTTTGCTTTGGGTTCCACAAGCTTCAAGTTAGGCCATTGATAGCTATCGTTCACTATAGTGGGAGAAGTTCTTTAAGAATTCCTTTCCAAGCTATGGAAACCAGTTGCAGATCATTTTTCATCTCCACCAAATTTTAAAGGTGGCATTACCAATTCTGCTGGAAATCCAGATTCTTCTGTCAGGTTGCCGAACTATGCCATGGGCTCTACAAAAAAACATGTTCCCATTGCTCTAGAGGCTAGGAGTTGTTTGTATTGTACCATACAATGGCCCATGCGGTTGTGTGCAAGTACACACCTTTAAAATTCATAAATGAAGCTGCCACATAATGTTGGTATTCTCCACTATAGAAGACTTGCTTTTTGGGAATAATATGGTGCCATATGAAGACACCATGCAGAGGATATTTAATCTTAGTCCCCCAGACCATCTGGGAACCTCCTAAAACAACCACAATTCGACCTAACTTTGTTAAACCCCACAGTTTTTGGGTCTAGTGGATGTGATTCCTCTGACAAAATTAGGACTGTTGGCGAGTATGATAATTCAGACCTGCAGGGACTCCGCGTGCCTCCATACCGGATCTGTGCCTGAGACCTAACAACTGCACTTTTGTTTCCTATTGTAGAGTTCTTGCCCATTTATATGTACAAGAAACTTTGTCATGGTTTTCCTCTTACTAAGCAAGAGAGGGGAGGCATACAATGAATATTCTATGTCTTGGTTATAAAGGATGCATACATCCAGGCCTTGCAGTTCATGGTGACTTAACGACCTGTGACTACAGGAATCTGCTCTATCATAGCCCTGGTAATACTGTGTGGTGGCCATCCAGCCATTCTTCACAAGGCTTTATAAAACGGTCCATAAAATAGTTTACGTCTCACCACAATGGAATGAGATCAGTCTTCAGCTATAATCTTAAGTAAAATATATAGAAGGCTTGGCGTCAGGAATACAGCCTCTGTCAAACACATTACTGAGTGACAAATGTAAATCGTGTGGTATAAGCCGCGGCGTTATTCAGTGGTATAAACTCTTCGTAGCGGCAGATGAGAACCATTTGGCCCACCCAGACTGTCTAAGTTCCCTCACAAGATCCATCTTTCCATTCCCCCTCCGAAAGTTTAGTTGAACTACAACATATAGAATGAGTTTCCGGCAGTGATGTAGGAGCAGTAAACCAGGAGAAACTGTTAGTTCACCAAAACGGTTGAAATAATCCCTTTTGGTTAGTAGCGCCCCCATAAAACAAGCTGATCACTTAGCATCACGCTCCTGGGAGCCACTTGTAATTTGTGGGATAAACATAACAAAATTATTTAATTCCCCTGCAGTGCCTCAATAGGACAAATCAAGCATTACATTTTGCCTAAATGGAAAATGTAATGTAGCGAGGCACTGAGTCCTCCAGACATGAATCCTCCAGAGATGAGAGACGCTGTTTGTACCTGCTTACCACTCTGGCTAAATGATATAACACCTCGGTGTAGAACTCCTTACAAATGAACAAAGTGAAAAAAGAGATTAACGTCTACAGATTTTAATCTTTAAATAATTTTGTCCAGTATGAAAATGTATTAAAATGTGCAAATTACTTTATTGGGGGATTTTTCTTCATTCCTGACAAAAAATTCATGTAAGCAGCTTCTCTCTCTATTTCCCTGCCTTCAGCTGTATCGATATCAGAACGTACTCATTTGGAGTACAGATGATGGCAGTGAAAGGGTCACCTGTGTCACCCACTCTGGGGATAAGCTGCTGCAAGAGATTGTTCTAAAAAAGAGGAGGAGGAGACAGGTGCTATCACTGCCATCATCTGTACATGGCTCCTAAACGTCCCGGCATGTCAGGTCTTTCTCCGGACTTCTAATTCTCACCTCTCGCCAACGTCATTATCGCTCTGTAGCGCCTCATTCTTGGGGGCTGGGCCACATCGCTCTACTATTCCATAAATTAAATAAACTATTCCCTTATTTTGTGATCTTGTCTCTCCGAGAATCAAACTTACAATCTCATGTTTGCAGGCTCTAGCAATAAGCCACAGCCCAAAAGGATAAATATAAGAGAATTTGGTAATCTGGAGCTGTATTGCAGAAAATTAACCAAGAAGCAGATTATACAAGTATATAGAGATAAATTGAACATAACAGTGTATCTCTATATCCCTGTATTCTAGAGGTGAAGAAAGTCAATTTTTTTGTTCCTATAAAACTACAAAAAAATAATAAAAAATACAATTACAAAAATGTAATTTTCCCTTTTTTGTGAGTCTCTCCAGGACATCCCTGGGAGAATATTGTAATATGTGATTTGTATTGCAGCCACCAACCCTATAGGCAGATTTACGTGTACATAGAGATACATTGAATATAACAGTGTATTTCTATGTCCCCATATTCTAGAGGGAGACTATAAGAGATTTTTTTCTTCCTATAAAATTACAGAGAAATAATGAAGAACAATTACAATACTTTCATTTTTAATGAGCTTTTTGAAAACAAAATAAACATCACAAAACAGAAAATAACACAAACATATTTGGTGTCCCTGTAATCGTAACGACCCACACAACACAGCAATGAGATTATTTACAGGGATCGCCAAATGGCGTAAAAAAAATTGCATCATTGATATTTTTTCTCTAGTAAACCCATAAAAAGTAATAAAAATGGAATGCGGAGGCTGTGTTCACGCTTGGCATAAATGCTGTATTTTTTCTTCTGCTTTTTTTTCTGCACATTTTCTGCAGGTCGGCATGGCATGGATGCCATACTCATCTTCACTGATTATTGCGTTTTACTGTGTTTCTTTTATGCGTTTTTCCCCATAATTGATGCGTTTTTGGTGAAGATGTGTATCCGCATTTTTATAGCCTTTCTAATGCTACAGAATAGCTTTAATTCTGCCCTTTTTTTCCCTTGCATTTTTTCAGGCTCCACATAGAAGCATATAGAGGGAAAAAGCACCATAATTGCAGAGTTCAGCAGCGTCTTTAGATGCACGGAGGGCAGAGTTTTCATGAAATCATGGCCATTTTGCTTTGAAATTTAGGCTGTGTTCACATGTATATATCATACAGATCATGTCACAATTGGGCAGCACATGAATCATGAGCAGGTACCGACTGGGGCTGAAATTCAGTCCTGGCATTTGAAATCACACAGGCCCATGTTGTCCCCGTCCCCATGAACCAGATGGGATATATTACTAATATTACCCTGGATGGAGGAAAGGAAGATTTACTACAAGACCAATATTTCTAATGATACCCGTGGCCTGCTGGGGTAAGTGACGGAGTCAGCAACTTTGTGCTCCATCACAACTCTTAACAGTATGTGTGTCTTGAGATCACCGATTCTGTTAACAACATAGCAGACAAGGCAGCCCATGACCAGACAGGCCCTTCTGGCATTTGTCAGATGAAGAGTCCGGCCCTGTTTTCATCCTCACTTTAGAAATTGAAATCAATGAACAGATTGGTTAGATGTGTTGTGCAGCTATGTTTATTTTTCCTGACCTTCCCATAGGTGCCAGGAGTCATACTGATGACTTACTCAGAATTTAATGCTCAGGAATCATAATGGCACAGTGGTTAGCACTGTTGCTGTCCAGTGCTGGTTCCTGGGTTCTACTCTGACTGAGGACAATGAGATTCCTCCTTTCCGGTGTACTTTACAAATTGTAGTCAGTGATGGTAATGGTACCAGCTCTAATTTTTTCTGACCTTCCCATAAATGCTGAGAGTCCTATTGAAGATCTGGCCAGAAATAAACTTTGCAGGTGGCTCAGTGGTTACCTCCATTGCCATCCTACACTTGGGTCCTTAGTTCAAGTCTGAATGAGGTCAAGGAGATTTCTCCTCTCAGACACATCTTAGAAAATAAAATCAGAGAACTCAAATGAAACATGCTCTTCATTTTCATGACTTGTCCATGGGTACTGATAGGCAAATTGATGACGTAGCTGTCAGGTAATGTTATGGTGGCTCAGTGGTTAGCTCCTTTACTTTTCAATGCTTGGGTCCTTAGTTCTTCTCCGACTAAGGTTGGAGTAATTCTACCTCTTAGTTGTACTTTAGAAATTGCAAATGGACTTGCTCTAGTTTTTCCTGATATATTCCGAGCAGCACAGTGGCTCAGTGGAAAGCACTGGTGCATTGCAGCGTGGGAGTCCAGGGTTCAAATTCCACCATGGATGACATCTGCAAGGAGGTTGTATGTTCTCCCTGTGCTTAGGTGGGCTGCCACCCATGCTCCAAAGACATACAGGTAGGGGCCAATGATGGAAGTGCTGTGCTAAATAATTACCTGTATCAAGGAGGGTAACCAGCTGCTATCCTGTGTTTCTTAGGGTTGTATGAACATTTGGATTGAGGGAAATTAAAGGGATAAAAGCCTGAAAAGGTTTGCTAAGTCCAAAAAGGACTTTTCAAAGCTCAGTTGCAACTTACCTGAATATATAGCAAGTCAATGTATTGCTACTCGTATCAGGACATTCATCCAATAAGGACTGAGGCTACTTGCCCAATAAAGTATACAGGCAAGCAGCCCTCCTGGATGCTGCACAGGTAACACCATCATTAGCCACAGCACTTCCATCACCACTACCTGTATGTCTTTGGAGCATGGGTGGCAGCCCACCTGAGCACAGGGAGAACATGCAAACTCCTTGCAGATGTCATCCATGGTGGGATTTGAACCCTGGACTCCCATGCTGCAAAGCACCAGTGTAACCTTTGGCAAAATCATTGATATGACTCGCAGCATCAATGGGAAGATCAGGAAAAACTAGAGCAGGTCCATTTGCAATTTCTAAAGTACAACTGAGAGGTAGAATTACTTCAACCTCAGTCAGAATTGAACTAAGGTCTCAAGCATTGAAACGTAATCGAGCTAACTACTGAACCACCATGCTGCCTGAGTGTTACCTGATGGCTAGGTCATTAATATGTCTACCAGTGCCCACCGACAGATCATGAAAAACGAAAGCGGATCCATTTGCAATTTCTAAATAGATAGAATTACTCCAACCAAAGCCAGAATTGAACTAAGGACCCAAGCGTTGACTGGTAATTGAGCTAACCACTGAGCCACCATAGAATTACCTGATGGTTAGGTACTCAATATGCCTATCAGTACACATCTCTATAGCCCCAAGCTGCTCCAGCCACCATACCTCAAGGGGAATATCAACGTTTTTTGGAAAAAATATGTATGTGGTGAATTTAATTAACACTATGGCTCTAGAGCATACTGCAATGGATTAGTGATAAACAAACCTTTTATTAAATCACTACGCATTTCAACAGTGATCCGCTACCTTCCTCAGGTGGATTTACAGAGAGTGTAGGAAGTGACACATTAAATAGAAGTAGTGAGTGACTAGTGATGAGCGAGTATACTCGTTGCTTGGGTTTTCCCCAGCACGCTCGGAGGTCCTCCGAGTATTTGTTAGTGTTCGGAGATTTAGTTTTCATTGCTGTAGCTGAATGATTTACAGCTATTAGCCAGGCTGAGTACATGTGGGGGTTGCCTGGTTGCTAGGGAACCCCCACATGTATTCAAGCTGGGTAGTAGCTGTAAATCATTCAGCTGAGGAAGTGAAAACTAAATCTCCGAGCAGTCATAAATACTCAGAGACCACCTGAGCGTGATCGGGAAAACCCGAGCAACGAGTATACCCGCTCATCACTAGTAGTGACCAATAGGATGGAAGCATTCGATAATGTCAATTAACCCTTTGTATACCAGCGGTCAGCTATCAGAGATGCAGCAATTGAAACCAAAAACTAAAATTCAAAAAATTAAAAACATATACAAATAATCAACAAATAATAAAAAAAAATAATAAAAAAAGTGATATAACATATAAAATGTACAAAATATAGATGTAAAAATATATAAAATATAGCAATATAATGATAAAATAAAATATAATATGGGACCAAAAATAATTACATTTCAAAGGGATTCAAGCAACCTAATCACTTACAAAACCTTTTTTACAAAATATTTATCATACACAATCTAAAAATACTAAAAACAGATTATACTGTAGCATATAAAATTCTTATTTAAAACTTATGAAAGCACAAAAAAAATATCAAATTCATTCCTTTTATCTTTTCTTTACTTATGTAAACCAGGGATTTCCAGCCAGTCTCCCATGCTAGTTCTGACCCAGCGTCAACCCACTTAGCATCTCCAATCTGATGTGGAAATGCACATCCAGTGCTTTCCTCCTATCCTTTCTATTCATTACCATGCAGTTCATTTCTTTTATCCGTACTACTGTTACTAAAGGCCCCGTCACACATAGCGAGATCGCTAGCGAGATCGCTGCTGAGTCACAAGTTTTGTGACGCAACAGCGACCTCAATAGCGATCTCGCTATGTGTGACACGTACCAGCGAGCAGGCCCCTGCTGCGAGATCGCTGGTCGTGTCGGAATGGCCTGGACCTTTTTTTGGTCGTTGAGGTCCCGCTGACATCGCTGAATCGGTGTGTGTGACACCGATCCAGCGATGTCTTCACTGGTAACCAGGGTAAACATCGGGTTACTAAGCGCAGGGCCGCGCTTAGTAACCCGATGTTTACCCTGGTTACCAAAAAAAAAAACAGTACATACTCACCATCTGATGTCCGTCAGGTCCCTTGCCGTCCACTTCCTGCTCTGCCGCCGTACAGTGAGAGCAGAGCACAGCAGTGACGTCACCGCTGCGCTCTGCTCTCACTGTACGGCGGCACTCAGTCAGAGCAGGAAGCGGACGGCAAGGGACCTGACGGACATCAGATGGTGAGTATGTACTGTTTGTTTTTTTTGGTAACCAGGGTAAACATCGGGTTACTAAGCGCGGCCCTGCGCTTAGTAACCCGATGTTTACCCTGGTTACCCGGGTGCTGCAGGGGGACTTCGGCATCGTTGAAGACAGTTTCAACGATGCCCAAGTCGTTCCCCTGATCGTTGGTCGCTGGAGAGAGCTGTCTGTGTGACAGCTCCCCAGCGACCACACAACGACTTACCAACTATCACGGCCAGGTCGTATCGCTGGTCGTGATCGTTGGTAAATCGCTATGTGAGACGGGGCCTTTAGCCACATTCTCGATGGTTAAATTCAGACCCTCAGGACTCAAAGTGCCCAATTTGAAGATCCAAAAACTTTCTTTATCAAGTTGCTATAACTAGGGTTGAGCGACTTTTCCTTTTTTGAGGTCGAGTCGGGTTTCATGAAACCCGACTTTCTCAAAAGTCGAGTCGAGTGAAATCGGCCGATCTTCTTGAAAAGTCGGGGTCGGGGACTGGCTGAAACACGAAACCCAATGTAAGTTACTGGAAAATCTATATATTTTTATATTTACTTAAGCGCGATTATGTGTTAAAAGCCGGCAATTCAATTGCCGGCTTTTCATTTCTCCTGCCTAAACTCGACATGATTTGAGACATGGTTTTCATACAGTAAACCATCTCATATCCCCCTTTTTTTTGCATATTCCACACTACTAATGTTAGTAGTGTGTATGTGCGAAATTTCGGCACTGTAGCTATTAAATTTAAGGGTTAAATTGCGGAAAAAATTGGCGTGGGCTCCCGCGCAATTTTCTCCGCCAGAGTGGTAAAGCCAGTGACTGAGGGCAGATAATAATAGCCTAGAGAGGGTCCATGGTTATTGGCCCCCCCTGGCTACAAACACCTGCCCCCAGCCACCCCAGAAAAGGCACATCTGGAAGATGCGCCTATTCTGGCACTTGGCCACTCTCTTCCCACTCCCCTGTAGCAGTGGGATATGGGGTAATGAAGGGTTAATGTCACCTTGCTATTGTAAGGTGACATTAAGCCAGATTAATAATGGAGAGGCGTCAATTATGACACCTATCCATTATTAATCCAATTGTATGAAATGGTTAAAAAAAAACACACACACAATATTGCAAAGTATTTTAATGAAATAAAGACACAGGTTGTTGTAATATTTTATTATACTGGTAATCCACCTGAAGACCATCGTTCTGTAACAAAGGAAAAATAATAAACCAACAATATACATACCATCCGTAGATCTGTAACGTCCCACGATGTAAATCCATCTCAAGGGGTTAAAATATTTTACAGGCAGGAGCTCTGCTATAATGCAGCTGTGCTCGTGCCTGTAAAACCCCAGGAATGAAGGTAATGTAGGTCAATGACCTGTATTTACCTTCATTCGCGGTGATGCGCCCTCTGCTGGATGTCCTCATGAACTGGAGCCTGGGAACTTTTTCCCACGCTCGAGGTCATATGAGGACATCCAGCAGGGGGCGCATCACCGCGAATGAAGCTAATGTAGGTCAATGACCTGTAGTCCCAGGCTGCAGTTCATGAGGACATCCAGCAGAGGGCGCCTCACCGCGAATGAAGGTAAATACAGGTCATTGACCTACATTACCTTCATTCCTGGGGTTTTTGTTATGATCCTTAGTGGCTGAGGATCACGAATAGACCAGCAAGTGAATAAACTAAGGACAAGCTCTAGGGAGATGGTAACTGGACTGATCGCAAATCTGAACCTATCAAACACAACTAAAGGTAGCCGGTGAACGTGCCTAAAAAATTCCTAGACGTCTCGAGCCAGCCTGAGGAACTAGCTACCCCTAAAGAGAAAGAAAGACCTCGCTTGCCTCCAGAGAAATAATCCCCAAAGATATAGAAGCCCCCAACAAATATTAACGGTGAAGTAAGAAGAAGGCACATACGTAGGGATGAAATCAGATTCAGCAAAAGAGGCCCACTAGTACTAGAAAGCAGAAAATAGAGCAGGGGTCTATGCGATCAATAAAAAACCCTTACAAAATATCCATCCTGAGATTTCAATAACCCACGCACCAACTAATGGTGTGTGGGGAGAAACTCAGTCCACTAGAGCATCCAGCAAGCGAGGGAATCACATTTTAGCAAGCTGGACAAGAAAACATGATAAACACTGCTGATCAAAAAGTGAGAAAACAAAATTTAGCTTGTCCAGGATGGACTGGAAACAAGGTGGTCAGAAGGAATCTGAGTAGCACTGATTACATGGACAGCCGGCAACAAGTGAAAGCAAAACAGAGCTATATAGGAACTTCCCAGAGGATAACGAACCAGCTGATAGCCAGAGACCAGCAGGATAACAAACAAAGCCACCAGGGGGAGCCCAAAGCAAAAGTCACACAATACCACCAGTGACCACAAGAGGGAGCCTGAAAACAGAGTTCACAACAGGTTGTACAGGCACGAGCACAGCTGCATTATAGCAGAGCTCCTGCCTGTAAAATATTTTAACCCCTTGAGATGGATTTACATCGTGGGACGTTACAGATCTACGGAGGGTATGTATATTGTTGGTTTATTATTTTTCCTTTGTTACAGAACGATGGTCTTCAGGTGGATTACCAGTATAATAAAATATTACAACAACCTGTGTCTTTATTTCATTAAAATACTTTGCAATATTGTGTGTGTGTGTGTTTTTTTAACCATTTCATACAATTGGATTAATAATGGATAGGTGTCATAATTGACGCCTCTCCATTATTAATCTGGCTTAATGTCACCTTACAATAGCAAGGTGACATTAACCCTTCATTACCCCATATCCCACTGCTACACGGGAGTGGGAAGAGAGTGGCCAAGTGCCAGAATAGGCGCATCTTCCAGATGTGCCTTTTCTGGGGTGGCTGGGGGCAGATGTTTGTAGCCAGGGGGGGCCAATAACCATGGACCTTCTCTAGGCTATTAATATCTGCCCTCAGTCACTGGCTTTACCACTCTGGCGGAGAAAATTGCGCGGGAGCCCACGCCAATTTTTTCCGCGATTTAACCCTTAAATGTAATAGCTACAGCGCCGAAATTTTGCACATACACACTACTAACATTATTAGTGTGGAATATGCAAAAAAAAGGGGGATATGAGATGTTTTACTGTATGTAAACCATGTCTCATATCATGTCGGGTTTAGGCAGGAGAAATGAAAGGCCGGCAATTGAATTACCAGCTTTTCACATATATCGCGCTGAAGTAAATATAAATATATATATATATGTGTCTCAATGACATATATATATATATATATATATATATATATATATACAGTGGGGCAAAAAAGTATTTAGTCAGTCAGCAATAGTGCAAGTTCCACCACTTAAAAAGATGAGAGGCGTCTGTAATTTACATCATAGGTAGACCTCAACTATGGGAGACAAACTGAGAAAAAAAAATCCAGAAAATCACATTGTCTGTTTTTTTTATCATTTTATTTGCATATTATGGTGGAAAATAAGTATTTGGTCAGAAACAAACAATCAAGATTTCTGGCTCTCACAGACCTGTAACTTCTTCTTTAAGAGTCTCCTCTTTCCTCCACTCATTACCTGTAGTAATGGCACCTGTTTAAACTTGTTATCAGTATAAAAAGACACCTGTGCACACCCTCAAACAGTCTGACTCCAAACTCCACTATGGTGAAGACCAAAGAGCTGTCAAAGGACACCAGAAACAAAATTGTAGCCCTGCACCAGGCTGGGAAGACTGAATCTGCAATAGCCAACCAGCTTGGAGTGAAGAAATCAACAGTGGGAGCAATAATTAGAAAATGGAAGACATTCAAGACCACTGATAATCTCCCTCGTTCTGGGGCTCCACGCAAAATCCCACCCCGTGGGGTCAGAATGATCACAAGAACGGTGAGCAAAAATCCCAGAACCACGTGGGGGGACCTAGTGAATGAACTGCAGAGAGTTGGGACCAATGTAACAAGGCCTACCATAAGTAACACACTACGCCACCATGGACTCAGATCCTGCAGTGCCAGACGTGTCCCACTGCTTAAGCCAGTACATGTCTGGGCCCGTCTGAAGTTTGCTAGAGAGCATTTGGATGATCCAGAGGAGTTTTGGGAGAATGTCCTATGGTCTGATGAAACCAAACTGGAACTGTTTGGTAGAAACACAACTTGTCGTGTTTGGAGGAAAAAGAATACTGAGTTGCATCCATCAAACACCATACCTACTGTAAAGCATGGTGGTGGAAACATCATGCTTTGGGGCTGTTTCTCTGCAAAGGGGCCAGGACGACTGATCCGGGTACATGAAAGAATGAATGGGGCCATGTATCGTGAGATTTTGAGTGCAAACCTCCTTCCATCAGCAAGGGCATTGAAGATGAAACGTGGCTGGGTCTTTCAACATGACAATGATCCAAAGCACACCGCCAGGGCAACGAAGGAGTGGCTTCGTAAGAAGCATTTCAAGGTCCTGGAGTGGCCTAGCCAGTCTCCAGATCTCAACCCTATAGAAAACCTTTGAAGGGAGTTGAAAGTCCGTGTTGCCAAGCGAAAAGCCAAAAACATCACTGCTCTAGAGGAGATCTGCATGGAGGAATGGGCCAACATACCAACAAGAGTGTGTGGCAACCTTGTGAAGACTTACAGAAAACGTTTGACCTCTATCATTGCCAACAAAGGATATATTACAAAGTATTGAGATGAAATTTTGTTTCTGACCAAATACTTATTTTCCACCAGAATATGCAAATAAAATGTTAAAAAAACAGACAATGTGATTTTCTGGATTTTTTTTTCTCAGTTTGTCTCCCATAGTTGAGGTCTACCTATGATGTAAATTACAGACGCCTCTCATCTTTTTAAGTGGTGGAACTTGCACTGTTGCTGGCTGACTAAATACTTTTTTGCCCCACTGTATATATATATATATATATATATATACCGTATTTCGCGGACTATAAGACGCACCGGACCATAAGGCGCACCCCAAATTTGGGGTGAAAATTGCAGAAAAAAAGATTTTTTATAAGATGGGGGTCTGTCTTATTGTCCGAATTTACAGTATCTTACCTGAGGGCTGGTGGTGGCAGAGCAGGGTCACAGGAGGCATGGTGGCGGCAGAGGTGGGGTGATGCGGTACGGCGTGCACCTGAGCAGGATCCCTTCCTGCTTAGGTGGGCGACGCCACGGCCTGGTGTCCATGGGAGGGTGGCAGCAGTGGTTACCAACAGGAGCTGGGATGAGGAGGCACAGTGAGAGGTATGGCGTGGGCAGGGTCCCTTTCCCCGGTGAGGTGATGGAAGGATCTCGTGGGCACATGGACTGGAGATGATGGAGGTAGTGGTGTACATTGTGAAGCGAGTATTCCACAGGAGCTCATATGTCTGAGTCCTTGCCGCTTCCCGGCGCTCCTCAGCGCAATAATTATTTCAGAAGCCGGTAATAAGTGAGGAGCTCCGCTACCGAGACACAGCCGCCATGACCGGACACTGCGGGAAAAGCGCCTCTGTACTGCTGTGAGCCCTGCTGGAGGCGGAGAGCCGGCCGTGCCATGCGGTGCTGAGGAGCACCGGGAAGCGGCAAGGACTCAGACATCTGAGCTCCTGTGGAATACTCGCTTCACAATGTACACCACTACCTCCATCATCTCCAGTCCATGTGCCCACGAGATCCTTCCTGAACCTTGCTGCACCCATCCTGGGAAGCAAAAGGATGGAGTATACAGAGTCCAAAGTCCCGGTGAGGTGATGCAGCTGCAGCAGCCCGGTAATGCAGCAGAGCCGGGTGAATCCTGTTGATATCGGTGGGCGCGGCCATCTTCCTGAGGCCGCGCGTTCGCAGATGGATCTCTGCTGCCCGGGGCTTCAGGAAAATGGCCGCCGCGATCCCCATCTGCGCACGCGCGGCATCCCGCGGCCATTTTCCTGAAGCCCCGGGCAGCAGAGCTCCATCTGCGAACGCGTGGCCTCAGGAAGATGGCCGCGCCCACCGATAACATCAGGATTCACCCGGCTCTGCTGCCTTACCGGGCTGCTGCATCACCTCACCGGGAAAAGGGACCCCGCTCACTGCGCCTCCTCATCTCCGTACCTCTGCTGCCACACCTCTGCCGCCGCACCTCTGCCACCGCACCTCTGCCTCCACGGTAAGCCTGCATTGCGACTATTAGACGCACCTCCCATTTTCCCCCCTTTTTTGGGGGGGAAAAAGTGCGTCTTGTAGTCCGAAAAATACGGTATATATATATATATAACAAAACCCGACTTTGGAGCGAAGATCGCCGACGGCCGACCCGATCCCACAGTGAGATCGGGTCGGGTTTCACGAAACCCGACTTTCCCAAAAGTCGGCGACTTTTGAAATTGGCCGATCTGTTTCGCTCAACCCTAGCTATAACGATTCGGAACAGTAACAGCTACTTGATCTATAATTATAAGGTTTAGGAATTTTGGATCTTTTTGATGGAAAGTGCAAAAATGTTTGGACACACTATGTTGTTAAAACCCATTGCGTATATTATGACGATGCTTGTTTAATCTAGCATGCATCATCTGAATAGTGCGACCCACATATTGTAGGCCGCACGTGCATTGCAGGAGATAAACAACATAAGTGGACTGACAGTCCACCCTGCAATTGATGGTGAAGCTCTCCACAGTGGTTTGTGATCTGAAAGAGGTGGCTCCACCAACAATTGTGCTGCAGCACAGACATTTTGGGGTGTTACAAGTATAACAGCCCAAATTAGAATTCTTGGGTTTCTCCTTTGTATTTTTTGATTCCAAAAAAATGTTGCTAGGTGACACCATAATCCACAGATTGCGGTTTCTTCTATAAACAATATTTAGCCTGTTGGGCAAATGGTTTGAAAGAATTGGGTCAGCCTGTAAAATGAACCAATACTTACTTAACAATCTTTGAATACTTTCTCGAGATTGGTTGTAAGTAGTTACCATTCTCCATTCCCTAGATTTCGATTCATTGATCTTATTAACGGAAAGGATTTTTGCAATACAAGAATCTTGTGTGAGAGGTTGAGTTCTCTTATAGGCATCTATTAATAACTACTTAGGAAATCCTTTCTGTAGGAACCTCTGCCTAAAAATTCCCGATTCCTTCACGAAATCCTGATCATCTGTACAGTTTTTACGGACCCACCAATATTGGCCATATGGAATATTCTTATTCCATCTGGGGAGGTGCCCACTATCAAACCTGAGATAGCTGTTCATATCAATAGGTTTGAAATGTGTTGACGTGGACAACCTCCCCAGATCATCCTCTTTTATGAGGTCAAGAAATTGGATGGCTGTGTTAGACATGGACGCTGTAAATGATTAGCCCCATGAATTCCTATTTAATTCATCAACGAAATCAAGAGCCGTAATTTCGGGGCCATTCCAAATCAAAATCATATTGTCTATGAAACGATGGTAGAAATGAATACGGCCCAATGCCAGGGGGTACTGCACAACTTGGGGCGAATCTCGTCCCCATCGCACAGCCCCTAACCTACCTGTATACTGTGCCATCAAAAGTGAAAATATTATTGTTTAGGATAAAACTAATGGCTGTTAAAATACAATTCCTTTGTTCCTCCGGCATGGATATGTCAGTACTTATAAAATGATCCACTGCTTGCATACCCAATTCATGGGTGATATTGCTATACAGTGATGCCACATCTAACGTTATCAATGAACAATTACTCTGAGGGGGTAGATCTCTCACTTATTTGATCAATTCAGAAGAATCTTTCAAATGGGAGCCCAAATTCAATATAAACTTTTGAAGAAATAGATCTGCATAATGTGATAAGTTGGCAGTTATTGAGTGAATGCCCGAAACGATAGGGCGGCCAGGGGGGTTGGTTGCGTTCTTATGCAACTTCGGGAGGAAATAAAAAAGGGTGCTCTATAACTGGGGATATCTAAAAATTTGTTCTCATTTTTATTCAGGATCCCTTTTTCCTAAGCTTTTTTTTTATCAGAGTATTATAATTCAAATAAATTTATATAGAAGGATCTGAATCTAACTTCTGGTAGTAATCTTGATCACCTAAAATTCGTTTGCCCTCATTCAAATACCAGTTCCTATCCATTATCACGATCCCACCCCTGTTATCTGCGCTTTTTATTATAATCTCTTTATTCTCCCTCAGGGATGTTATTGCTTTCCTTTCTTCCACTTTAAGATTATGCACTTTTTTACAGTGTTCAATAGAGCGCAAATTTTTTAGTACTAATTGTTGGAAGGTTTCAACACGAGTGCCATTATGGTGCAGGGGATAAAAATTACTTGAAGTCCCCTTCACCGATACATGTGCAAATTGAATGTCAGGGGTTATGGGGTTGTTTCCACCACCAACTTCTACAGCTAATGAGGGAGTTGAACTAGTCTTACTCTTAACTTCTATGATAAAATGACGTTTAATCTGAATTTTCCTGAAGAATTCATATAGGTCTAAATACAACTTAATAGTATTTAACATGGAATTTGGACAAAATGAAAGACCCTTTTTCAAGAGGGAGATTTCTCCACTATTCAACTCATAGTTGGAAAGGTTGAAAATACCAGTTGAATCAATATTAGTATCCTCTTTATTTCTAATCCTTATTAAATTGCTTTTGTCTTCTTTTGGGTCTGGTTGTCTTCTTGAACTACGTTTAAGAGAGGTTCTTCCACTTCCTCTACAACCCCGTCGTTTCCTCTTTTTCTTTCTGGGTGTCGCCCTGGAGTCACCTAAAAAAATTGAGTAATTTTCGAATCCTTCAAGCTATTACCCAATCTATTTTTTTAAACTATCACATTAGGAGACAATGTTGACTCAAACACAACATTTGCCTGTTCTTGTAGCGGCAAAGTTAAGTCAAGTGAAGAAGATACATCTTTTAGGGGTGGTGAAATAGTGGTGTGTTCTATATTAGCTGAACTATCTTTCAGATTGATTTCAGAAACTAAACTGTCCTGTGGTGAAGATTGTGTTTCTATTATTGTATCCAAATTAGTGTGACCTTGGTCTACTGGTGATTCTGTATCATTTGCCGTGTCCGTGATCGTGTCTAACGTGAATTCCAATGTTTGTGAATCTCGTACATCCATTTGAGATATTGTTACAGGATGAACTGTTAAAGAAGAAGAATCTGTGTGCTTTCTTGAGTGGAAGAGATAAGTGTAAAATCCTTCAATCCAAAATCCAGAGCAGGATTAGTGTTCGTAAAAGAAACTAACTCTGTGTCCAAATTAAGAAGTGCAACTTGTGAATTGGTTGATGATGGGTGAACTATTGCTACTAATAACTTTCTTCCCTGACCCCACATTGGTATTATTGACGGTGTCTGATTTCTTACATTTCAACACTTTTTTTTAATGTCCTTGTAAAGATGTTTTATGTTTTTCAAATATCTCCTTTGTTCACTGGTTTTTAAAGAGTTAAGGGAATTCTTGGGACTCAAACTCTTATTTTCAATTATATTTGTCTCAGAAACTTCCATTTGATTCGATATTGAGGGGGTTACAATCTCCATAGGATCTTCAGGGGGTGCCATCTCCCTCTTATCACGTGTAAACTTGGCTGCTTTTTTTCTAATAATCTCATCCTCAAATTTTTGTAACCTTGATTTTAGATGAGGGTCAAAATCTTTGAAGTCTTTTGATAATGAATATAATTCTAAATTCCCTCTCAAGGCTCTCATTTTCTCCATAGCTTTTTCTGCTAAGGAGATTCTTTTCTTTATCAATAACTCCATCATACCCACAGAACAGTTTAGCATATAATCATCCCACTGTTTTGTGAATATGGGATCCTGTTGAAATGATGATTTCAAAGACAACTTTAAGGCTATGTGCACACGTTCAGGTTTTTTCGCATTTTTTTCGTGATAAAAACACTATAAAAACTCATTAAAAACGCATACATTATGCATTCTATCATTTAGAATGCATTCTGCATGTTTTGTGCACATGGTGCACTGTTTTCCGAGAAAAAAACGCATCGCGGTAAAAAAAACAGCATGTTCATTAATTTTGTGGATTTTCCGCGTTTTTCCCGCAATTCTATGCATTTGGAAAAAAAACGCACAAGAAACGCACAAAAAACACGTCAAAAACCCATGAAAAAACGCGAAAAAAACCGCATGCGGTTTTCTGGCAGAAATGTCCGGTTTTTGTCAGGAAAATTTCTGCAAGAAATTCTGACTTGTGCACATACCCTAAGTCTCCTGGTGCTAGTCTATTTCCAATATAACGTTTCAAAAATGGAGTATCTAGATGGGTTAATGATCTCAATTTTGCATTTATTTTCGTACTGTAGAAATAAGTCTAGCATATGTTTTTTATCCGCTTCATTTAAAGACCCTGGGCCCGCATTGACACTATCTAATGTTACTGAAGATGTGGACAATTCTCCTATGGCCTCTTTTTTCGGCCTTGCTAACTATGTTACTATTTAGGTTCTTTAGAAGGACGTAGATCTGGGGATTTATTCTGACAGAATATAGGCTGAACTGGATGGACAAATGTCTTTTTTCGGCCTTGCTAACTATGTTACTATGTTACTATGTTAAATATTAGTTGCTCTCTATGTGGCTCTCTTTTTAAGACAAAAAATTCCATGGAGGCAGGAAATCTAGTGGAAAAAATGCCAACTTTATCTAATTATAATAATCATAATAATCGGAGGTGATCAAGGGCTGGATATATTGAAATATGGAGACACCTTGTCTAATTATGATGATCATAGGTAATCAAGGACTAAATATGATGAAATATGGCAATATCAACAACAACAACAATAACAACTGACCACAATGTAGTCAACTGTAATAACAATGTCCTATTCAATGTCCGAATTGATTCATTAAAATAGAGATAATTTCAAAATAGTCAGTACTTATCACCCGATGATTAAGCTTTCATGCATGAATTGATTGTGATTTTGATGGAACAGATCACTTGGGTCCACAGTGCTGCTCCTCCTTTCGGGTGAAATCCCACGCTCAGTAGTGTTATGTGTCATGGTTCTCAATGGCAAGAGACCGTAGTAAAGCATACAAAAGGACTAGCTCTTGGAAGATGGGAACTCGAGCTGACTGTGAGCTAAACCTACCGCACAACTAACAGTGGCCGGGTAGCGTGCCTACGTTTTATCCCTAGACGCCCAGCACCAGCCGGAGGACTGCCTGACCCTAGCAGAGGAAAATACAGACCTGGCTTACCTCTAGAGAAATTTTCCCCAAAAGGCAGACAGTAGCCCCCACATATATTGTCGGTGATTTTAGAGGAAATTGACATACGAAGTATGAAGATAGGTTTAGCAAATTGAGGTCCGCTTACTAGATAGTAGGAAGACAGAAAAGGGAACTTCACAGTCAGCTGAAAACCCTTTTCAAAACACCATCCTGAAATTACTTTAAGACTCTAATATCAACTCATGACACTAGAGTGGCAATTTCAGCTCACAAGAGCTTCCAGCCTCAGAAATATTCAAACACAGAGAACTGGAACAAAAATGCAAAACAAACTTAGGACTACAAGTCCAACTTAGCTGATAGTAGTCTAGGAGCAGGAACATGCAACAGAAAGGCTTCTGGTAACATTGTTGGCCGGCATAGAAATGACTGAGGAGCAAGGCTAAATAGAAAACTCCCACATCCTGATGGAAACAGGTGAACAGAGGAGATGAAGCACACAAGTTCAGTACCACCAGTGACCACCGGGGGAGCCCAGAAACCCAATTCACAACAGTACCCCCCCCTCAAGGAGGGGGCACCGAACCCTCACCAGAACCACCAGGGCGATCAGGATGAGCCCTATGAAAGGCACGGACCAAATCGGAGGCATGAACATCAGAGGCTGTCACCCAAGAATTATCCTCCTGACCGTAGCCCTTCCACTTGACCAGATACTGAAGTCTCCGTCTGGAAACACGGGAGTCCAAGATCTTCTCGACAACGTACTCCAACTCACCCTCAACCAACACCGGAGCAGGAGGCTCAACGGAAGGCACAACCGGTACCTCATACCTGCGCAACAATGACCGATGGAAGACATTATGAATAGAAAAAGATGCAGGGAGGTCCAAACGAAAGGACACAGGGTTAAGAATCTCCAATATCTTGTACGGGCCGATGAACCGAGGCTTAAACTTAGGAGAAGAAACCTTCATAGGGACAAAACGAGAAGACAACCACACCAAGTCCCCAACACAAAGACGAGGACCAACACGACGACGGCGGTTGGCAAACTGCTGAGTCTTCTCCTGGGACAACTTCAAATTGTCCACCACATGCCCCCAAATCTGATGCAACCTCTCCACCACAGCATCCACTCCAGGACAATCCGAAGACTCCACCTGACCGGAAGAGAAACGAGGATGAAACCCCGAATTACAGAAGAAAGGAGAAACCAAGGTGGCAGAACTAGCCCGATTATTGAGGGGAAAATCCGCCAAGGGCAAAAAGGCAACCCAATCATCCTGATCCGCAGACACAAAACACCTCAAATAAGTCTCCAAGGTCTGATTAGTTCGCTCGGTCTGGCCATTAGTCTGAGGATGGAAAGCAGACGAAAAAGACAAATCAATGCCCATCCTAGCACAGAATGCTCGCCAAAATCTAGACACGAATTGAGTTCCCCTGTCAGAAACGATATTCTCCGGAATACCATGCAAGCGAACCACATTTTGAAAAAACAGAGGAACCAGCTCGGATGAGGAAGGCAATTTAGGCAAGGGGACCAAATGGACCATCTTAGAGAAACGGTCACACACCACCCAGATGACAGACATCTTCTGAGAAACAGGGAGATCAGAAATAAAATCCATGGAGATGTGAGTCCAAGGCCTCTTCGGAATAGGCAAAGATAACAATCCACTAGCCCGAGAACAACAAGGCTTGGCCCGAGCACAAACATCACAAGACTGCACAAAACCTCGCACATCTCGCGACAGGGAAGGCCACCAGAAGGACCTAGCCACCAAATCCCTGGTACCAAAGATTCCAGGATGACCAGCTAACGCAGAAGAATGAACCTCCGAGATGACTCTACTGGTCCAATCATCCGGAACAAACAGTCTACCAGGCGGGCAACGATCAGGTCTATCCGCCTGAAACTCCTGCAAGACCCGTCGCAAGTCTGGGGAAACAGCAGATAATATCACCCCATCCTTAAGGATACCTGTAGGTTCAGAATTACCAGGGGAATCAGGCTCAAAACTCCTAGAAAGGGCATCCGCCTTCACATTTTTAGAACCCGGTAGGTAAGAAACCACAAAATTAAACCGAGAGAAAAATAACGACCAGCGCGCCTGTCTAGGATTCAGGCGCCTGGCAGACTCAAGATAAATCAAATTCTTGTGGTCGGTCAATACCACCACCTGATGTCTAGCCCCCTCAAGCCAATGACGCCACTCCTCAAAAGCCCACTTCATAGCCAAGAGCTCCCGATTACCAATATCATAATTTCGCTCAGCGGGCGAAAATTTACGAGAAAAGAACGCGCAAGGTCTCATCACGGAGCAGTCGGAACTTTTCTGCGACAAAACCGCCCCAGCTCCGATTTCTGAAGCGTCGACCTCAACCTGAAAAGGAAGAGTAACATCAGGCTGACGCAATACAGGGGCGGAAGAAAAGCGGCGCTTAAGCTCCCGAAAGGCCTCCACAGCAGCAGGGGACCAATCAGCAACATCAGCACCCTTCTTAGTCAAATCAGTCAACGGCTTAGCAACATCAGAAAAACCAGTTATAAATCGACGATAAAAATTAGCAAAGCCCAAAAACTTCTGAAGGCTCTTAAGAGAAGAGGGTTGCGTCCAATCACAAATAGCCTGAACCTTGACAGGGTCCATCTCCATGGAAGAGGGGGAAAAAATGTACCCCAAAAACGAAATCTTTTGAACCCCAAAAACACACTTAGAACCCTTTACACACAAGGAATTAGAGCGCAAAACCTGAAAAACCCTCCTGACCTGTTGGACATGAGAGTCCCAGTCATCCGAAAAAATCAAAATATCATCCAGATACACAATCATAAATGTATCCAAATATTCACGGAAAATGTCATGCATAAAAGACTGAAAGACTGAAGGGGCATTTGAAAGACCAAAAGGCATTACTAAATACTCAAAATGGCCCTCAGGCGTATTAAATGCGGTTTTCCACTCATCCCCCTGCTTAATTCGCACTAAATTATACGCCCCACGAAGATCAATCTTAGAGAACCACTTGGCCCCCTTTATTCGAGCGAACAAATCAGTAAGCAGTGGCAAAGGATACTGATATTTAACCGTGATTTTATTCAAAAGCCGATAATCAATACACGGTCTCAAAGAGCCATCTTTTTTAGATACAAAGAAAAAACCGGCTCCTAAGGGAGATGACGAAGGACGAATATGTCCCTTTTCCAAGGACTCCTTAATATATTCCCGCATAGCAGCATGTTCAGGCACAGATAGATTAAATAAACGACCCTTTGGAAACTTACTGCCCGGAATCAGATCTATAGTACAATCGCAATCTCTGTGCGGAGGTAGTGAACCAAGTTTAGGCTCCTCAAAAACGTCACGATAATCAGATAAAAATTCCGGAATCTCAGAGGGAATAGATGACGAAATGGAAACCAAAGGTACGTCCCCATGAGTCCCCTGACATCCCCAGCTTAACACAGACATTGCTTTCCAGTCGAGGACTGGGTTATGAGATTGCAGCCATGGCAATCCTAGCACCAACACATCATGTAGATTATACAACACAAGGAAGCGAATAATCTCCTGGTGATCCGGATTAATACGCATAGTTACTTGTTTCCAGTATTGTGGTTTATTACTAGCCAATGGCGTGGAGTCAATACCCTTCAGAGGTATAGGAACTTCCAGAGACTCTAAATTAAACCCACAGCGTTTGGCAAAGGACCAATCCATAAGACTCAAAGCGGCGCCAGAGTCGACATAGGCGTCCGCGGTAATAGACGATAAAGAGCAAATCAGGGTCACAGACAGAATAAACTTAGACTGTAAAGTGCCAATTGAAACAGACTTATCAACCTTCTTAGTACGTTTAGAGCATGCTGATATAACATGAGTTGAATCACCACAATAGAAGCATAACCCATTTTTTCGCCTAAAATTCTGTCGTTCGCTTCTGGACAGAATTCTATCACATTGCATAATCTCTGGCGCCTTCTCAGTAGACACCGCCAAATGGTGCACAGGTTTGCGCTCCCGCAAACGCCGATCAATCTGAATGGCCATTGTCATGGACTCATTCAGACCTGTAGGCACAGGGAACCCCACCATAACATCTTTAATGGCATCAGAGAGACCCTCTCTGAAATTCGCCGCCAGGGCGCACTCATTCCACTGAGTAAGCACAGACCACTTACGAAATTTTTGGCAGTATATTTCAGCCTCATCTTGCCCCTGAGACAGGGCCATCAAGGCTTTTTCAGCCTGAATCTCTAAATGAGGTTCCTCATAAAGCAACCCCAATGCCAGGAAAAACGCATCCACATTGAGCAACGCAGGATCCCCTGGTGCCAAAGCAAAAGCCCAATCCTGAGGGTCTCCCCGGAGCAAGGAAATTACAATCCTGACCTGCTGTGCAGGATCTCCAGCGGAGCGAGATCTCAGAGACAAAAATAATTTACAATTATGTTTGAAATTCTGGAAGCGAGATCTATCCCCGGAGAAAAATTCAGGTAAAGGAATTCTAGGTTCAGATATAGGAGCATGAATTACAAAATCCTGTAAACTTTGAACCTTCATAGCGAGATTATTCAAACCTGTAGCTAAACTCTGCTGATCCATTTTTATCAGGTGAAATCAGAACCATTCAAGGATTAGAAGGAGAGAGAGACGAAGGCTGCAGTAAGCAGAGATGCAAGAAATCAACTAATGAGCAAACTCAGGAAAAAAAAAAAAAAAAAAATTCTCTGCAGACTTCTTTTCTCTCCTTTCTTCTGCCAATTATTTTAACCCTTGGCCGGCCAAACTGTCATGGTTCTCAATGGCAAGAGACCGTAGTAAAGCATACAAAAGGACTAGCTCTTAGAAGATGGGAACTCGAGCTGACTGTGAGCTAAACCTACCGCACAACTAACAGTGGCCGGGTAGCGTGCCTACGTTTTATCCCTAGACGCCCAGCGCCAGCCGGAGGACTGCCTGACCCTAGCAGAGGAAAATACAGACCTGGCTTACCTCTAGAGAAATTTTCCCCAAAAGGCAGACAGTAGCCCCCACATATATTGTCGGTGATTTTAGAGGAAATTGACATACGAAGTATGAAGATAGGTTTAGCAAATTGAGGTCCGCTTACTAGATAGTAGGAAGACAGAAAAGGGAACTTCACAGTCAGCTGAAAACCCTTTTCAAAACACCATCCTGAAATTACTTTAAGACTCTAATATCAACTCATGACACTAGAGTGGCAATTTCAGCTCACAAGAGCTTCCAGCCTCAGAAATATTCAAACACAGAGAACTGGAACAAAAATGCAAAACAAACTTAGGACTACAAGTCCAACTTAGCTGATAGTAGTCTAGGAGCAGGAACATGCAACAGAAAGGCTTCTGGTAACATTGTTGGCCGGCATAGAAATGACTGAGGAGCAAGGTTAAATAGAAAACTCCCACATCCTGATGGAAACAGGTGAACAGAGGAGATGAAGCACACAAGTTCAGTACCACCAGTGACCACCGGGGGAGCCCAGAAACCCAATTCATAACAGTTATGTATGTCACAATATGTAGCGACTCCACAGGGGGTAGCTCAGCAGACAGCACGACACACACACAATGGGAAATGGGGAGTGGAAGGCCCTCCTGATAGGGAAATGAGGGATGGACACCTCCTGCTCAAACCTGAGACTGACCCTGCACTCCCCTAACACCCTAAGTGGGTCTATCCCCCCACTGCCGTCAGGAACATTGTCCCTTGCTGTCACCTAGCACTGCCCTGGCTAGTGCACTGGCCGGCCAGAGCGCTAGCCTCATCACTGCAGATGGAACGACACAGGGGACAGTGACAAACACGAGAGAGACGAGGACAAAAACACCAAACTTAGCTTAATAGCCTTCTATAAGAATTCATTTCATGGTATAATATTAAAGACCACAGCTTATATGTGCATAGTGGAATGCTATAGCCATGTGCTCAAATCCACATGGAAAAGGAATCCATAGGATCATACTCTCTGAGAAGCGTGCAAGGACAAACACACATCCTACTGGCAGTGCAGGCTGAAAAGTCAGAGCAGACAGTATACATAATACCTGGGTTCATGCTGTTAGAAGCATGAATGCCGAGTGGCACGCCGCCTCCCTGATGCGCATTTTGCTCGTGCTTCTTTCGAATCCTGCCAGTAGGATATGTGCTTGTTCTTGGACGTGCCAGTTAAGAGATTTTCTGTCCACCCGTCAAGCCACTGGTAGCACTGACCTATATGCTGGACCGAAGTCCCGCCAATCGATCCACTCATTTGTAATCCCAAATGTACTGGATACAGTGGACAGTCACAGATTTGGGCCTAAAACCTGTAGTCTTGGGCATCTTCTGAATGTCTCCCTCTACCACCAACCCTCTGATATGTTCTCCTGCCAGGGGAGAAAGAAATGCTAAATGGGCGTGGATTGGGGTTTGGCCAGGGGCACGGCCAAAATTTGCCACGACGTGCTGTTAGCGCCGCATTATTTGTCCCTCTTTCTGTTCTTCAAAAGTTGGGAGTATGCTCTGATATCAATGCAGCTAAAGGCAGGGAAATAGATTGGGGAAAAGTAGAGGTTTGAAGGCCCCGTACGTACATAAAATCCGCTGCCGGAACTGGTAACAGCTGTTGGGTAACGATGCCTGGTGTTGGACACCTACAGACCTGATATTGATGACCTATCCTCAGAATTGCTCATCAATATAGTATTAAAGTAGCAACCAAGCGATTTTTTTCATTGAAGAGCTGGAGTGGTGCTTGTAATCTAAGATTTTTTGCACCTAGTATTATACTTACTCTCTGCTATCTTCCCCTTCTACTGGAACCTCTCTGGTCAGTCTTCCACAGTTTGTGACCTGCCGGATCCCTCCAGTGTTTGCCAGAGGTGTCCCTTTTCAATATAAGTTTATGGAGACTCGTTCTGGCTCTCATTGACTTACATTGAGCCCTTATGACCATAAGTTTTGACTGTCTGGAAGTCAGAAGTTGAGGTCACAAGTTGATGAAGGTGAAGATGTCGGCTGGTAAGTATAAAACTACGGACAGAGACCTTAGATCAGAAGCACCACTCCAGTGCTGAAAAAAACACTAGAGTGGTGTTTCAATGGAAAATTTTTCTAAATATATCACATTGTAGCTGTATATGTCAAGAACTATATTTTATATTATATTTGTGCCATTGTTTTTTTTTGGACTTTTATATGACTAACGTCTCTTTTTTTGTCTGTCTTTCAAATCAAATTACTTTAGGTTCTGTTCATATGAGGTGTGGAAATTACCTTGGACAAACATGTCACCCCGACGCATGTCACAGTTGCCTATATAAAAGAAAGATATACCACGCAGTAAAAGCTTCTTTCCTTAATACATAGAGCTCACACTTAGCTCATTCTTTAAACATTTACTTTTCACGCAGCAAAAAAATAAAGAGAGTGAGCTTAACATTTTTTCATGGATACCTCTAATTTCTCAAATATTTTGACATTTGGCTCCGCTCTGAGTGATCTGAGGGAGCTCACCGCCCAGCGGAGTACAGAAAGTCTGTAGAGTCTCCAATGAGAGCCATGCAGAGGCAATCATAAATGAGGGGGCACGGCACCTACCTGAGCGCTTCTGCCGCCTCCATCTTAGTGATCGGTGGGGTCTCAGAATCAGACCCCCAGGGATCAAATCATATGGCATGTCACTATGATATGTGAAAAGTTTTGTAAAATGACAGTAACCCCTGAAATGTAAGTTCTTGAACTGTAGACTCTTTCCAGCTTCCTCAGTTACAGGTTGTTGTGCTGCGACTGTTGCCCTGACATTTGGGATATAAATATCATAGGGAAGTTAAGCTGTACGTATCCGGCTGATGCAGTAGATACAAACTGCACATCCAAGTCATTACTGAAACTCAATGACAGAGGTGTAAAAAAAGAAAAGTTCACACTCTGCAGCAGATTGACCAATGTAGTTACCGGCAGAAATATTTCGAAAAATATTAGCTGTAATACCATTTTTTACAAAGACCCACAGATACAGAAATGTAAGAAAAAGTGGACAGGAGTTAAAGCAATGTTAAGCGGATGTTTTTGTTAACTAATCTGTGAGCAGCATCATTTAGAAACAGACCCTGATTCCAGGGATGTGTCTCTTATTGGGCTGTTTAGTGGTTTTTTTTTCATAAAATCATTGTTTTATCAGCAGGAGATTATCACTAGAGGACTACTTGGCCTTTTGTCAGGTATTCCAATCCTGCTCCATTACTGACTGGCAGCTTCCAGACTATGCACAGTGTACACAGGAAGCTGCCAATCAGTTGTGTGGGCAGCGTTATATAGAGCTCAGCATTCAGAGAACTGCTGTGGATAAAACACTGATTTTAAAGTTACTTACAGCTTATCTCACATACTTACATTTTCTAACCTAGCTTTATTTTCAGCACTCGTATGGTTGCCTGTTTTGATTTTTTGTTGGTAGTTTGTTGGAAGGTTATTCCTCTATACATATAGGAGTATGCATATATGGAAAAATTAGATTATGGCCAGCAGGGGGCAGTCTTTCTGGTGATAAAGAAACCTGTACACACAGATCACAGTAATACATTGAGCACTCTAAGTAGTCATTTTCAATGTTTTGGGAGGGGTCCAAAGGACCATGTGGCCCCCCTATACTTCACAGCCTGGGTTCAACAGCAACCACTGCACCCACTATATTTCTGACCATGGCACATTGGCGTCATACATAAAATACTAACACATGCATGCACCAGTAGTGCACTCCATTAGCCATCATGTGGCGCCTCTATGAAGCAATGTTTATAAGGTAAAAAATACCTCTATATTGTAATTGAACACAAAAGGTTTTTTTTCATTTAAAACATTATAAAATACCCTGTAAAATCAAAAGCCCATGAAGGTCCAGTATGGACAATTAGTACAGTTCTGGCCAAAAGTTTTGAGACAGACACATTTTGGATTTCACAAAGTTTGCAGCTTTAGTATTTATAGTGGATATTGGCATTAACTATAAATTGTTATGGAGTGTGATCAGACAAATTGAAAAAATTGCAAAGTCATTCCTTGCCAAGAATATTACCTTAATCATAAAACCACTATTTCCACTGAAATTAGCCTGGCAACAAAATGACCTGATTACATCTTTTCCGTGATATTTGTGTCAGCTCAGGAGAAAGTGTTAACAAGGACAAGGCTGCTTATATCACTTTGTCATGTTGATTGAATCATAAGAGCCAGCTGGTTGCTTTAAAAGGGGGCTGATGCTTAACAATTATCTTCTTCTGTTAACTATGGTTACCTCCAAGCAAACCAGTGCAGTCACCATTGCTTTACATCAAAAGGGCTTTACAGGCAAGGACATTGCTACTTCTAAGATTGTCCCCTAATCAACCATTTATTATATCATCAAGAAATTCTGAGAAAGGATTGTTATGAAGTAGGCTTCAGGGTGCCCAAGAGAGTCCAGCAAGTGCCAGGATCTAGTCCTAAAGAGGATTCCAACAAAAGTACAGACCTTGCTAAGGAATTGCAGTAGACAGGAGTCGGTGCATCTGCACACACATTGAGCTGAAGGCAGACCTGGTGTCAAGAAGGGCAGCAAAGAAGCCACTTCTCTCCAAGAAAAACATCAAGGGCAGACTCACATTCTTCAGAAATTACAGTGATGGGATTGTGATGATTGGGGTAAAGTTATTTTCTTGCCCATACGGAAGGGAGATTTGGAAGAAAAGGTGAGCTCTACCATTAGTACTGTGTCACGCCAACAGTAGCATATCCTGAGACCATTCTTGTGTAGGGACTTTTCATCCAAGAGAGTCAATTTACTCACAATTTTGCCTAAAAATAATGCCATGAAAAAAGAATGGGATCTAAACTGCCTTGAGCAACGTCTTACGATGATCCAGGAAACATTTGGTGACAGACAATGCTTTTTCCAGTATGATGCAGACCATGTCACAAGGCAAAAGTGATAGCTAACTGACTCGGTGAACAAAACATTGATATTTTTGGTCAATGTCCAGGAAACTCCCCATAATTTCAGTTAATCCTTTGGCTTCTGGATTTGGGCCATTACAGATCGCTTTGAATTTATGTCATATACTCATTTCTGAACAAATCTGGACAAATGCAGAATTAAAGGAATTTGATGTTAATGGATTGAGACTGAAAGATTTTAGATGAATGCAATGTATAACTAACTATATACGTATAATTATTCCAAACATTAAAGCGCTAACCGATATGATCTGGATACCTGACCTGAGGGATGAAACATCTGGTATTGTGCTAGGAAAAAATATTTTTCATGTTTTGTAAGTGGCAGACAGTTGATACCATAGGTGGCGCAAGAAAGGATTATTTATGCTTTAAAACAAGTGTAGTTTGATTATAATCAAGCTGATGGGTCAAATGTCTTTAACCCCTTAATGACTGCCGATACACAATAAAACGGCGGTCGTTAAGAGGCCTTATTCCCTCATCTCCATTTTAAGGCCAGGGTCACACTTGCGAGTGTGCGAGAAACTCACATCAATACCCGGCACTGCCGCCGACACTCAGACCAGAGCGTGCGGCTGCCTGTATTTCTATACACATCTACTGTATATCCAGCCTTATACTGAAAGCGATCAAAAAATATTATGTACCCCAAACTGTTACCAATAATAATCCTAGTTTATCCCGCACAAAACCAGCCCCCAGACAGGTCCGTCATTTGTCACTGAAACTATAGGGGGTTCCCACGCTACTGCTACAAAGTCTCTGGAAAAGCGACATGGCTCCTGCCCTATGAAATAAAAGCCAGTGAAATCTGTACTCCCAAATCCAAATGCCCCCCTCTTGAGCCCCACTGTGCCTAAACCAATGTAAGAGGCCACGTTAGCATTATTGTAGAGGGGAGAGAGCACTTAGTTTACGGGTGCGGGTCTCCAGAAGCACAAGCTTTGCACAGTGTATTGGGGAGGTACAATACAGGTCCTTCTCAAAAAATTAGCATATAGTGTTAAATTTCATTATTTACCATAATGTAATGATTACAATTAAACTTTCATATATTATAGATTCATTATCCACCAACTGAAATTTGTCAGGTCTTTTATTATTTTAATACTGATGATTTTGGCCTACAACTCCTGATAACCCAAAAAACCTGTCTCAATAAATTAGCATATCAAGAAAAGGTTCTCTAAACGACCTATTACCCTAATCTTCTGAATCAACTAATTAACTCTAAACACATGCAAAAGATACCTGAGGCTTTTAAAAACTCCCTGCCTGGTTCATTACTCAAAACCCCCATCATGGGTAAGACTAGCGACCTGACAGATGTCAAGAAGGCCATCATTGACACCCTCAAGCAAGAGGGTAAGACCCAGAAAGAAATTTCTCAACAAATAGGCTGTTCCCAGAGTGCTGTATCAAGGCACCTCAATGGTAAGTCTGTTGGAAGGAAACAATGTGGCAGAAAACGCTGTACAACGAGAAGAGGTGACCGGACCCTGAGGAAGATTGTGGAGAAGGACCGATTCCAGACCTTGGGGAACCTGAGGAAGCAGTGGACTGAGTCTGGTGTGGAAAGGCGTGTGCAGGAAATGGGCTACAGGTGCCGCATTCCCCAGGTAAAGCCACTTTTGAACCATAAACAGCGGCAGAAGCGCCTGACCTGGGCTACAGAGAAGCAGCACTGGACTGTTGCTAAGTGGTCCCAAGTACTTTTTTCTGATGAAAGCAAATTTTGCATGTCATTCGGAAATCAAGGTGCCAGAGTCTGGAGGAAGACTGGGGAGAAGGAAATGCCAAAATGCCTGAAGTCCAGTGTCAAGTACCCAGTCAGTGATGGTGTGGGGTGCCATGTCAGCTGCTGGTGTTGGTCCACTGTGTTTCATCAAGGGCAGGGTCAATGCAGCTAGCTATCAGGAGATTTTGGAGCACTTCATGCTTCCCTCGGCTGAAATGCTTTATGGAGATGAAGATTTCATTTTTCAGCACGACCTGGCACCTGCTCACAGTGCCAAAACCACTGGTAAATGGTTTACTGACCATGGTATTACTGTGCTCAATTGGCCTGCCAACTCTCCTGACCTGAACCCCATAGAGAATCTGTGGGATATTGTGAAGAGAAAGTTGAGAGACGCAAGACCCAACACTCTGGATGAGCTTAAGGCCGCTATTGAAGCATCCTGGGCCTCCATAACATCTCAGCAGTGTCACAGGCTGATTGCCTCCATGCCACGCCGCATTGAAGCAGTCATTTCTGCCAAAGGATTCCCGACAAAGTATTGAGTGCATAACTGAACATTATTATTTGATGGTTTTTTTGTTTGGTATTAAAAAACACTTTTATTTGATTGGAGGGGTGAAATATGCTAATTTATTGAGACAGGTTTTTTGGGTTATCAGGAGTTGTAGGCCAAAATCATCAGTATTAAAACAATAAAAGACCTGACAAATTTCAGTTGGTGGATAATGAATCTATAATATATGAAAGTTTAATTGTAATCATTACATTATGGTAAATAATGAAATTTAACACTATATGCTGATTTTTTGAGAAGGACCTGTATATGGGGGCTCTACACTATATAGGGACACAATGTATGGGTACTAGACTGGCAGATTTGCAAATTTCCACAATAAATTATACCGTGGATACAAAATAGTCACTGCAGCCATAGATGAATTCATTGACAGATACAATTTTTACAATGGGGTCATATTTGGGGTTTTTATGCTGTTCTGGCACCTTCAAACTATTCTACCGGAATCTGTGCTACAAAAACCAAATAGCGCTCCTCCATTCTCAGCCCTGATGTGTGGCCTAACAGTAATTCATGACAACATATGGGGTAGCACTGTGTTTGGGAGAAATTGCGCAATGAATTGCAGGGTCTAGTTTCACCTATTAACCCTTGTGTAACTGACAAATTTGCAGCAAATACAAAAATTACATTTTTCCCACTAAAATGTTATATTCCCAAATCCCGATGTTATAAAATTCTGCGAGGCACCTATGGGTTCAAAATACTTGCCCACCAGATGAAATACACAAGCAGTGAAATTTTCAATGTGGGGTCACCTGGGGGGTTTCTGCTGTTCTGGTACCTCAGGGGCTCATCAAATGGAGCCCACAATCTATTCAAACAGATTCTGCGTTGTAAAAGCCAAGTAGCGCTCCTTCCCATCCGATCCTTGGCGTTTTCTGCAGCAGTAGTGTACAACCACATATGGGGAACTGCCACGTTCAGTAAAACTTGCATAACAAATAATGGGGTCCATTTTCTCCTATCACCCCTTGTGGAAATTATAAATTTGGTGCTAAAGCAGTATTTTAGTGGAAAAATATATATTTTTTGTTTTCACATCTAAATATTATCAATTTTTGTGAATCACCTGTAGTACATAAATGCTCAGTACACCCCTAGATGAATTCCTTGAGGGGTCTAGTTTCCAAAGTGTGGTCATTTGTGGGGAGTTCATGCTGTTTTGTTGCAAATGTGACATGGCATACACAGTCTATTCTAGCCAAATTTATGCTCCAAAAATCAAATAGCGCTCCTTCCTTTCCAGGACGTGCCTTGTGCCCAAACAGGAATTTTTGACCACATATGGGGTATCTTCAAAATTGCGTAAAATTTTTTTTTAAAACATTTATTTTTACTTTTCACTGTATTTGTTAGTCGCTTTAGGGGACTTGAAGCTACGATTGTCTGATCGCTTGTGCTATATACAGCGATGCCACAGAAATCACAGTCTCAAAGGAGCTCTGTAATGACAAGCACGGAGGTTTTCAACATAGCAACCCATCGATGGCCTGCGATCACATCATGGGCGTGCCTCCATGCCGGTGAGTGTAAAATGCCGCTGTCACAGATTAACAGTGGCATTTAACAGGTTATCAATCATTGGCAAAGCTTATCTCTGCCCACGATTAGAAAGAAGTCCTTGCTGTAACACACGACTATCACCTGCCGGGTATGGCCGCCAACTCACCTCGTACATGAATGGTGCATGTCTTGAAGGGGTTAATACATTATTATCATTATTATTAGACTTATATACTGTGTTACATGTAATATGCTTTTTAGTGTAATACTCTAGTACCTATTAATCATCACAGAATTTTTCTCTTGTAGGAATTTTATTGTAGATGTCCAGACATCGGTGTTTACATCTTTAGGACATCTTGATCAGTCAATAAGATGTCTTCATATGACTCTTCTATGAATATACCTTATATTTTTCATAAAGTGCGGTAATATAAGTTCATGTTTCACTGTAAAACCAGATTTTCTGGTGATATGAGTCATCCCGCTTTCCAGTTGTGCCTCTAGTGATTTGTGCCCTTAGGACAAACTTTCAAAATGTGTCTAGAGTGCAAGTGATATCACTGGTCGGCCCCGTGTCTGACACCGATGACCTCACTACTAATCACTTGTCTCGGAATGTCAGATCACACGGTGTATGGCAGGATGTCTCATGTAGGTATAATGTACAGTAGATAGGTACCTGATCGAAGTCAGCACTCTCATGATGACAATCTTCAGAATATGAGCAACCTGACATCATCTGAAGACCACAGACTGCAGCTCACCTAGGATCATGTCTTGAGGCTATGTGCACACGTTGCGGATTTTGATGCAGATCCGCAGCATTTTTGGAAACAAATCCGCAGTGTAGTGCACCACCAATGTTAATCAATGGGAAATCTAGAATTGTTGTGCACATGCTGTGGAAAAATCAGCACGGATTTGCAGCGTTTTATTTTTCGCAGCAAGTCAATTCTTTTTGTGGATCTGCAGCGTTTCTGCACCTACAAACCTACAGATTTCTACACATACAGTACATATACACATACAGTACATACATATACACATATAGTACATACAGTACACATACTCACCAAACAGCTAATCCCCGATGCTCTCGATCACCTGCAAAAATTTTTAAAAATAAACCAACAGCAGTATACTCCCTGTTCCGATATAATAACGAGTGTCCCACGACAATCTCCCGTGTAGAGCTGTCACATCAGGAGATGTGACCACTCTACACAGCTCCAGTGAAACAGTGACCGGAGGTGATCCTCCCGCAGTGGATCACTCCGCCACTTAGAGGTCACCAGAGTTCGTCCTGTCACTTGCGGCACCGCTGCGTGAGAAATTTCTCACACAGCTGGTGTGCCGTAAAGTGGGAGCCCGAACTCTGATGATACACTGCGAGAGTATTATCTTTGGTCACTGTATCACCGGAGGCAACTGTAGAGCGGTCACATCTCCTGATGTGACAGTTCTACACGGGAGATTGTTGTTGGACACTCGTTATTATGTGGATTGCATCGAAACAGGGAGTATTTGTGTTGGTTTCTTATTTTATTTTTTTTGCAGGAGATCGAGGGTGTTGCAGAAATTAGGCATATAATAAATATGGGAAACCGTGTGTTTTATTTAATTAAAATGCTTTGTTCTGGCTGTGTCTTTATTTAACATGTAACAACTATAGGATTAGTAATGGATAGGTGTTTTATTGACACCTCTCCAATACTAAGCCGCGGGCTTGATGTCACCTTACAATACAAAGGTGACATCAACCCCACAACTATTGCCCCACTTGCCACTGCTACAGGGCAAATGGGAAGAGAGAGGCTAAGTGCTTAGAGATGAGCCTTTTCTGGGGCGGCTGAGTGCTGATGTTTTTAGCTGGGGGGGCATTATCCATGGCCCCTTCCTAGGCTATTAATATCAGCCGCAGCTGTCTGCATAGCCTTTTCTGGTTATTAATTACAGGGGGACCCCACATCATTTTTTTTGGGTTCCCCTATTTTAATAGCCAGTAAAGGCTAAGTATACAGCTGTGAGCTTATATTAATAGCATGGGAAGCTCCATGGGTATTACCCCCTTCCCAGGCTATACACATCGGCCCCCAGCCGCAGGCTTTCCCTCTTTGGTTTGGAAAATCCATGCCATTTTTTAAAAAATTAAACAGATATTGTATTTAAGGCCAGGGTCATACTTGTGAGAAACTCGTCAGGTATTGAGGTGCGAGACTCGTGCGCGTTTCTCGCAAGTGTGACCCCGGCCTAACGCAGATTTTGTGTGTGTCTTTATTTGAATCTTTATGTACCATTTTATTATGTGTATTATTAAACATCGGGCTTGTGTTGTGAGTTTGGTTTTTGGGCTCCCCCGGTGGTCACTGGTGGTACTGGACTTGTGTGCTTCACTTTCTCTGTTCACCTGTTTCCATCAGGATATGGGTGTATCCTATTTAGCCTTGCTGCTCAGTTATTCTAGTGCCGGCCATCAATGTAACCAGAGCCTTTCTGTTGCATGTTCCTGCTTCTAGACTACTATCAGCTAAGTTGGACTCTTAGTCCTAAGTTTGTTTTGCATTTTTGTTCCAGTTCACAGTTATGTTATTTTTCTGTAGCTGGAAGCTCTTGTGGGCCGAAATTGCCACTCCGGTGTCATGAGTTGACACATGAGTCTTAAAGTAATTTCGGGATGGTATTTTAATAGGGTTTTCAGCTGACCGTGAAGTTCCCTATTGTATCTTCTTGCTATCTAGTAAGCGGACCTCGCTTTGCTGAACCTACCTTCATACTGCGTATGTCTTTTCCTCTGAACTCACCGTCAATATATGTGGGGGGCTTCTGTCTCCTTTTTGGGGGAATTTATGATCGTGTATCTGGATGATATTTTGATTTTTTCGGATGACTGGGATTCTCATGTCCAACAGGTCAGGAGGGTTTTTCAGGTTTTGCGGGCTAATTCCTTGTGTGTGAAGGGTTCTAAGTGTATTTTTGGGGTTCAAAAGATTTCTTTTTTGGGGTACATTTTTTCCCCCTCTTCCATTGAGATGGATCCTGTCAAGGTTCGGGCTATTTGTGATTGGACGCAACCTTCTTCTCTTAAGAGCCTTCAGAAATTTTTGGGCTTTGCTAATTTTTATCGTCGATTTATAACTGGTTTTTCTGATGTTGCTAAACCTTTGACTGATTTGACCAAAAAGGGTGCTGATGTTGCTGATTGGTCCCCTGCTGCTGTGGAGGCCTTTCGGGAGCTTAAGCGCCGCTTTTCTTCCGCCCCTGTGTTGCGTCAGCCTGATGTTACTCTTCCTTTTCAGGTTGAGGTCGATGCTTCCGAGATCGGAGCTGGGGCGGTCTTGTCACAGAAAAGTTCCGTCTTCTCCGTGATGAGACCTTGTGCGTTCTTTTCTCGAAAATTTTCGCCCGCAGAGCGAAATTATGATATTGGTAATCGGGAGCTCTTGGCTATGAAGTGGGCTTTTGAGGAGTGGCGTCATTGGCTTGAGGGGGCTAGACATCAGGTGGTGGTATTGACCGATCACAAGAATTTGATTTATCTTGAGTCTGCCAGGCGCCTGAATCCTAGACAGGCGCGCTGGTCGTTGTTTTTCTCTCGGTTTAATTTTGTGGTCTCATACTTACCAGGTTCTAAAAATGTGAAGGCAGATGCCCTTTCTAGGAGTTTTGAGCCTGATTCCCCTGGTGATTCTGAACCTACAGGTATCCTTAAGGATGGGGTGATATTATCTGCTGTTTCCCCAGACCTGCGACGGGCTTTGCAGGAGTTTCAGGCGGATAGACCTGATCGTTGCCCGCCTGGTAGACTGTTTGTTCCTGATGATTGGACCAGTAGAGTCATCTCGGAGGTTCATTCTTCTGTGTTGGCAGGTCATCCCGGGATCTTTGGTACCAGGGATTTGGTGGCTAGGTCCTTCTGGTGGCCTTCCCTGTCTCGAGATGTACGAGTTTTTGTGCAGTCTTGTGATGTTTGTGCTCGGGCCAAACCTTGTTGTTCTCGGGCTAGCGGATTGTTGTTATCTTTGCCTATTCCGAAGAGGCCTTGGACTCACATCTCTATGGATTTTATTTCTGATCTCCCTGTTTCTCAGAAAATGTCTGTCATCTGGGTGGTGTGTGACCGTTTTTCAAAGATGGTTCATTTGGTGCCCTTGCCTAAGTTGCCTTCCTCATCCGAGTTGGTTGCTCTGTTTTTTCAAAATGTGGTTCGCTTGCATGGTATTCCGGAGAATATCGTTTCTGACAGGGGGACCCAGTTCGTGTCTAGATTTTGGCGGGCGTTCTGTGCTAGGATGGGCATTGATTTGTCTTTTTCGTCTGCGTTCCATCCTCAGACTAATGGCCAGACTGAGCGAACTAATCAGACCTTGGAGACTTATTTGAGGTGTTTTGTGTCTGCGGATCAGGATGACTGGGTTGCCTTTTTGCCGTTGGCGGAGTTTGCCCTCAATAATCGGGCTAGTTCTGCCACTTTGGTTTCTCCTTTCTTTTGCAATTCGGGGTTTCATCCTCGTTTTTCTTCCGGTCAGGTGGAGTCTTCGGATTGTCCTGGAGTGGATACTGTGGTGGATAGGTTGCATCGGATTTGGGGACAGGTGGTGGACAATTTGGAGTTGTCCCAGGAGAAGACTCGGCATTTTGCTAACCGCCGTCGTCGTGTTGGTCCTCGTCTTCGTGTTGGGGACTTGGTGTGGTTGTCTTCTCGTTTTGTCCCTATGAGGGTTTCTTCTCCTAAGTTTAAGCCTCGGTTCATCGGCCCGTATAAGATTTTGGAGATTCTTAACCCCGTGTCCTTTCGATTGGACCTCCCAGCATCTTTTTCTATCCATAATGTCTTCCATCGGTCATTATTGCGCAGGTATGAGGTACCGGTTGTGCCTTCCGTTGAGCCTCCCGCTCCGGTGTTGGTTGAGGGTGAATTGGAGTACGTTGTGGAGAAGATCTTGGACTCCCGTGTTTCCAGACGGAAACTTCAGTATCTGGTCAAGTGGAAGGGCTACGGTCAAGAAGATAATTCTTGGGTGACAGCCTCTGATGTTCATGCCTCTGATTTGGTCCGTGCCTTTCATAGGGCTCGTCCTGATCGCCCTGGTGGTTCTTGTGAGGGTTCGGTGCCCCCTCCTTGAGGGGGGGGTACTGTTGTGAGTTTGGTTTTTGGGCTCCCCCGGTGGTCACTGGTGGTACTGGACTTGTGTGCTTCACTTTCTCTGTTCACCTGTTTCCATCAGGATATGGGTGTATCCTATTTAGCCTTGCTGCTCAGTTATTCTAGTGCCGGCCATCAATGTAACCAGAGCCTTTCTGTTGCATGTTCCTGCTTCTAGACTACTATCAGCTAAGTTGGACTCTTAGTCCTAAGTTTGTTTTGCATTTTTGTTCCAGTTCACAGTTATGTTATTTTTCTGTAGCTGGAAGCTCTTGTGGGCCGAAATTGCCACTCCGGTGTCATGAGTTGACACATGAGTCTTAAAGTAATTTCGGGATGGTATTTTAACCCCTTAACGACCGCCGATACGCCTTTTAACGGCGGCCGCTAAGGGTACTTAATCCACAGCGCCGTTAATTAACGGCGCTGTGGAAAAAGTGAATAGCGCCCCCCAGAGTCGGATTTTCTCTGGGGTCTCGGTTGCCGAGGGTAGCCGAGACCCCAGAGAACATGATTCGGGGGGTTTTTACTGACCCCCGAGTTGCGATCGCCGGTAATTAACCGTTTACCGGCGGTCGCAACAAAAAAAAACAAAACGCGATTTGCCGTTTAATTTCTCTGTCCTCCGATGTGATCGCACATCGGAGGACAGAGAAATGTGGTCCCCGATGGCCCCCAATAGCCCCCCAATACTTACCTACCTCCCCCGGTGCTCCTCGTGTCTCCCCATGGGCGCCGCCATCTTTTTTCCGGGAAAAAATGGCGGGCGCACGCGCAGTGCGCCCGCCGCCCGGCACCCGGATGTTCTTTGGGGTCTCGGCTGCCGGGGGTAGCCGAGACCCCAAAGAACATGATCGGGGTCGGTTTGCACCGACCCCTGCTTTGCGATCGCCGGTAATTAACAGTTTACCGGCGACCGCAAAAAAAAAAAAAAAAAGCGATCAGTTATTTCTCTGTCCTCTGATGTGATCGCACATCAGAGGACAGAGAAATAGGGGGATTCGGGGACCCTATCATACTCACCCGGGGTCCCTGGGTCCTCTTCTGTCTTCTCCTGCCAGCCGGCTTTTTCATCATGGCGGGCGCATGCGCAGTGCGCCCGCCATCTGCTGCCATCTGACGGCCGGCAGGAGAAGACAAGTTGGGGCTAAAATTAGGGTTAGGGTTAGGGTTAGGGTTAGGGTTAGAGTTAGGGTTAGGGTTAGAGTTAGGGTTAGGGTTAGGGTTAGGGTTAGAGGTAGGGTTAGGGTTAGGGTTAGGGTTAGAGTTAGGGTTAGAGTTAGGGTTAGAGTTAGGGTTAGGGTTAGAGTTAGGGTTAGAGTTAGGGTTAGGGTTGGGGCTAAATTTAGGGCTAGGGTTAGGGCTAGGGTTAGGGTTAGGCTACTTTCACACTAGCGTTTTTTGGCTTCCGTCGCAATGCGTCGTTGGAGAAAAAACGCATCCTGCAAAAGTGCTTGCAGGATGCGTTTTTTTCTCCATTGGCTTGCATTAGCGACGCATTGCGACGGATTGCCACATGTCGCATCCGTCGTGCGACGGATGCGTCGTGCTTCGGTGGACCGTCGACACAAAAAAAACTACATGTAACTTTTTTGTGCGACGTGTCCGCCATTTCCGACCGCGCATGCGTGGCCGGAACTCCGCCCCCGCCTCCCCGCACCTCACAATGGGGCAGCGGATGCGTTGAAAAAACAGCATCCGCTGCACCCGTTGTGCGGCGCTTACAACGCTAGCGTCGGTACGTCGGCCTGACACACTGCGATGGGCCGAGTACGACGCTAGTGTGAAAGTAGCCTTAGGCTTCTTTCACACTTGCGTCGGTACGGGGCGGTCGCAATGCGTCGGCCCGATGTACCGACGCACGTTGTGAAAATTGTGCACAACGTGGGCAGCGGATGCAGTTTTTCAACGCATCCGCTGCCCAGTCTATGTCCTGGGGAGGAGGGGGCAGAGTTACGGCCACGCATCCGCGGAAATGGCGGACGCGACGTACAAAAAAAAGGTTACATTGAACTTTTTTGTGACGACGGGGGCTAAAGTTATGGTTAGGGTTGGGGCTAAAGTTAGGGTTGGGGCTAACGTTAGGGTTAGAGTTGGGATTAGGGTTAGGGTTTGGATTAGGGTTGGGATTAGTGTTACGTTTGGGATTAGGGTTGGGATTAGGGTTAGGGTTGGGATTAGGGTTAGGGGTGTGTTGGATTTAGGGTTTTGATTAGGGTTATGGTTAGGGTTGAGATTAGGGCTGTTTTGGGGTTAGGGTTGTGATTATCGTTAGGGTTGTGATTAGGATTATGGATCGGGTTGAGATTAGGGTTAGGGCTGTGTTGGGGTTAGGGTTGGAGTTAGAATTGGGGGGTTTCCACTGTTTAGGTACATCAGGGGGTCTCCAAACACGACAGCCAATTTTGCGCTAAAAAAGTCAAATGGTACTCCCTCCCTTCTGAGCTCTGCCGTGCGCCCAAACAGTGGTTTACCCCCACATATGGGGCATCAGCGTACTCGGGATAAATTGGACAACAACTTTTGGGGTCCAATTTCTCCTGTTACCCTTGTGAAAATAAAAACTTGGGGGCTAAAAATCTTTTTTGTTGGAAAAAAATATATTTTTTTATTTTCACTACTCTGCATTATAAATTTCTGTGAAGCACTTGAGCTTTCAAAGTTCTCACCACATATCTAGATAAGTTCCTTAGGGGGTCTAGTTTCCAAAATTTGGTCACTTGTGGGGGTTTCTACTGTTTAGGTACATTAGGGGTCTGCAAACGCAACATAACGCCCGCAGACAATTCTATCAAAGTCTGCATTCCAAAATGGCGCTCCTTCCCTTCCGAGCTCTGCCGTGCGCCCAAACAGTGGTTTACCCCCACATATGGGGTACCAGCATACTCAGGACAAATTGGACAACAACTTTTGGGGTCCAATTTCTCTTGTTACCCTTGTGAAAATAAAAACTTGGGGGCTAAAAATCTTTTTTGTTGGAAAAAAATATATTTTTTTATTTTCACTACTCTGCATTATAAATTTCTGTGAAGCACTTGAGCTTTCAAAGTTCTCACCACATATCTAGATAAGTTCCTTAGGGGGTCTAGTTTCCAAAATTTGGTCACTTGTGGGGGTTTCTACTGTTTAGGTACATTAGGGGTCTGCAAACGCAACATAACGCCCGCAGACAATTCTATCAAAGTCTGCATTCCAAAATGGCGCTCCTTCCCTTCCGAGCTCTGCCGTGCGCCCAAACAGTGGTTTACCCCCACATATGGGGTACCAGCATACTCAGGACAAATTGGACAACAACTTTTGGGGTCCAATTTCTCTTGTTACCCTTGTGAAAATAAAAATTTGGGGGCTAAAAAAATCTTTTTTGTGGGAAAAAAAATATTTTTTATTTTCACTACTCTGCATTATAAACTTCTGTGAAGCACTTGGGCATTCAAAGTTCTCACCACATATCTAGATAAGTTCCTTGGGGGGTCTATTTTCCAAAATGGGGTCACTTGTTGGGGGTTTCTACTGTTTAGGTACATTAGGGGTCTGCAAAGGCAACATAACGCCCGCAGACAATTCTATCAAAGTCTGCATTCCAAAATGGCACTCCTTCCCTTCCGAGCTCTGCCGTGCGCCCAAACAGTGGTTTACCCCCACATATGGGGTACCAGCATACTCAGGACAAATTGGACAACAACTTTTGGGGTCCAATTTCTCTTGTTACCCTTGTGAAAATAAAAACTTGGGGGCTAAAAAATCTTTATTGTTAAAAAATATATATTTTTTATTTTCACGACTCTGCATTATAAACTTCTGTGATGCACTTGGGCATTCAAAGTTCTCACTACACATCTAGATAAGTTCCATGGGGGGTCTAGTTTCCAAAATGGGGTCACTTTTGGGGGGTTTCTGCTGTTTAGGCACATCAGGGGCTCTCCAAACGCAACATGGCGTCCCATCTCAATTCCAGTCAATTTTGCATTGAAAAGTCAAATGGCGCTCCTTTGCTTCCGAGCTCAGCCATGCGCCCAAACAGTGGTTTACCCCCACATATGGGGTGTCGGCGTACTCAAGACAAATTGTACAACAGCTTCTGGGGTCCATTTTCTCCTGTTACCCTTGGTAAAATAAAAATTTGGAGGCAAAAAGATCATTTTTGTAGAAAAAATGCGATTTTTTTATTTTCACGGCTCTACGTTATAAACTTCTGTGAAGCACCTGGGGGTTTAAAGTGCTCACCACACATCTAGATAAGTTCCTTAAGGGGTCTAGTTTCCAAAATGGTGTCATATGTGGGGGGTCTCTACTGTTTAGGCACATCAGCGGCTCTCCAAACGTGACATGGCGTCCGATCTCAATTCCAGCCAATTCTACATTGAAAAAGTAAAACGACACTCCTTCTCTTCCAAGCTCTACGGTGCGCCCAAACAGTGGTTTACCCCCATATATGGGGTATCGACGTACTCAGGAGAAATTGCACAACAACTTTTGTGGTCTAATTTCTCGTTACCCTTGTGAAAATAAAAATTTGGGGGCAAAAAGATCATTTTTGTAGAAAAAATGAGATTTTTTATTTTCACGGCTCTACGTTATAAACTTCTGTGAAGCACTTGGGGGTTCAAAGTGCTCACCACACATCTAGATAAGTTCCTTAAGGGGTCTAGTTTCCAAAATGGTATCACTTGTGGGGGGTTTCCACTGTTTAGGCACATCAGGGACTCTCCAAACGCGACATGGCATCCGATCTCAATTCCAGCCAATTCTGCATTGAAAAAGTCAAACGGTGCTCCTTCAATTCCAAGCTCTGCGGTGCGCCCAAACAGTGGTTTACCTCCACATATGGGGTATCGACGTACTCAGGAGAAATTGCACAACAACTTTTGTGGTCTAATTTCTCCTGTTACCCTTGTGAAAATAAGAATTTGTGGGCGAAAAAAATCATTTTTGTGAAAACAAATGCGATTTTTTATTTTCACGGCTCTACGTGATAAACTTCTGTGAAGCACTTGGGGGTTCAAAGTGCTCACCACACATCTAGATAAGTTCCTTGGGGGGTCTAGTTTCCAAAATGGTGTCACTTGTGGGGGGTTTCCACTGTTTAGGCACATTAGGGGCTCTCCAAACGCGACATGGCGTCCGATCTCAATTCCAGCCAATTCTGCATTGAAACAGTCAAACGGTGCTCCTTCACTTCCAAGCTCTGCGGTGCGCCCAAACAGTGGTTTACCTCCACATATGGGGTATCGGTGTACTCAGGAAAAATTGCACAACAAAATTTGTGGTTAAATTTCTGTTTTTACACTTGTGAAAATTAAAAAAAATGGTTCTGAAGTAAAATGTTTGCAAAAAAAAGTAAAATGTTCATTTTTTTCTTCCACATTGTTTTAGTTCCTGTGAAGTACGTAAAGGGTTAATAAACTTCTTGAATGTGGTTTTGAGCAGCTTGAGGGGTGCAGTTTTTAGAATGGTGTCACACTTGGTTATTTTCTATCATATAGACCCCTCAAAATCACTTCAAAGGTGATGTGGTCCCTAAAAAAAACATGGTGTTGTAAAAATGAGAAATTGCTGGTCAACTTTTAACCCTTATAACTCCCTAACAAAAAAAAAAATTGTTTCCAAAATTGTGCTGATGTAAAGTAGACATGTGAGAAATGTTATTTATTAACTATTTTTTTGTGACATATCTCTCTGATTTAAGGGCATAAAAATACAAAGTTTGAAAATTGCAAAATTTTAAAAATTTTCGCCATATTTCCCTTTTTTCATAAATAATCGCAAGTAATATCGAAGAAATGTTACCACTAACTTGAAGTACAACATGTCACGAAAAAACAATCTCAGAATCAGCGGGATCCGATAAAGCGTTCCAGAGTTATAACCTCATAAAGTGACACTGGTCAGAATTGTAAAAATTGGCTCGGTCATTAAGTACCAAATTGGCTCTGTCACTAAGGGGTTAATAGGGTTTTCAGCTGACCGTGAAGTTCCCTATTGTATCTTCTTGCTATCTAGTAAGCGGACCTCGCTTTGCTGAACCTACCTTCATACTGCGTATGTCTTTTCCTCTGAACTCACCGTCAATATATGTGGGGGGCTTCTGTCTCCTTTTTGGGGGAATTTCCCTAGAGGTAAGCCAGGTCTGTCTTTTCCTCTATTAGGGTTAGTTAGTCCTCCGGCTGGCGCTAGGCGTCTAGGGATTAAACGTAGGTACGCCACCCGGCCACTGTTAGTTGTGTGGTAGGTTTAGCTCACGGTCAGCTCGAGATTCCATCACCCAAGAGCTGTTCTGTTATTTATGTTCTCTGACGTTCCCTTGCCATTGGGAACCATGACAGGCTTGGTATTATCTTCATGAAGATGTGAACATTTTTCAAGCTCTGTTGTCAGGGCCGGTGTCAGCATTGGGAGATGCATTTTGACAAGTGACTGTAGATTCCAAAATCATAATGCATTTTTTTTATCTGAAGGAAGGCAAAACAATCTCACAAGGAGAAGGTTATTTTTCTAAAAAAAAAAAAAAAAAGCTTTCCAAATCCAAATATGTTAGAATCAGAGTAATTTATGGGATCGTTCGTAACCTGTAATAAGATTACACTCTCTAAGGCATGCAGCTCTCCTGGAAACTCGTTTAATAAATTGGTGTCTTTTTTCAGGAGTTGAGTTCTCAGACTTGGACAGACTTCTACACGGAAAAAAAAAATCTGATTTAATTTTAATCTGTGTCTGGACCATTGAATTATTAATTAGTTTCTTGTTAGTCTATAAATATGTGATTTTGTACTTATATACTCTGAATTGTACTTTGCTATGGAATATGTTGGTGCTATAAAAATTATTATTATTCCATATACCTTTAGGATCTCTCATTCATTGCTAAAGAAAAAAATGTTACCAAAGAGCATTTATGGAGGCGAACAATAGCATAAATCTATAACAATGGAGATAGATGTCTGATGTAGTAGAGATTGCATTCCTGCCAGGAGAGAGAAAAACCCAGAGAATTTGCTATAAAGACACATAAAAGAGACAATATTGAGCTGAGAAAATGAGAATCCTCCACAGTCAGAGCAATGGCCAAGTACCTTGGAAAATACAGTTGCTGTGATACTGGGACTCCCCCTGAGAGTGTCTGAGGGGGAGATACAGAGACATATTGTCACCCCCTCCTCCCCTTCCCCAAACACAGGGGCAGGGAGGGTCCTGCTTCCTCTTACCTCATATCATCTCCCCCTGACTTCCCAACACAGGAGGAGGGGGAGAGAAAGGGAGAGCAAAGCCTGGAAAACAAAAGGAGGGAAGGCAGCTGCTCAAACTTCCTGAGAAAGGAAGACAAGAGCGCAGGGCTAGAGAGGAGACAGTCACATTGAGAAGAAGGGGCTGGAGAACAATGAAAAAGAGGGTCTCCTAAACTGATAAGAGTGACATTGATCATCCAGGGGCTGAGAGTGGGAAGGTGTGGAGTGGGAGGGCTGTCACAGAGCTCTGGATACAAAGGAGAAGCAGGAGAAGATCATTAGGATCCCATCACACTGAGCCACAATGTCCACATCACTCCTGAGAAGAGACTCCAGCAAGAAGAACCTACAGAATCTGCTGAAGTGAGTAAACCTGGCCACAGATGTGACTAGTCCTCTGATGCTACAACCAATCATGAGCCCTGCAAATAATTGTGCCATCTATGGTGCCAAGCTAGTATCTAAATGTATCATCTATGGTGCCAATCTAGTCTCTAAATGTATCATCTATGGTGCCAAGCTAGTCTATAAATGTATCATCTATGGTGCCAATCCAGTCTATAAATGTGTCATCTATGGTGCCATTCTAGTCTAGAAATGTGTCATCTATGGTGCCAATCCAGTCTATAAATGTGTCATCTATGGTGCCAATCCAGTCTAGAAATGTATCATCTATGGTGCCAAGCCAGTCTCTAAATGTGTCATCTATGGTGCCAATCTAGTCTAGAAAGGTATCATCTATGATGCCAATCCAGTCTATAAATGTATCATCTATGGTGCCAAGCTAGTCTAGAAATCTATCATCTATGGTGCCATTCCAGTCTATAAAAGTATCATCTATGGTGCCAATCTAGTCTCTAAATGTATCATCTATGGTGCCAATCCAGTCTATAAATGTGTCATCTATGGTGCCAATCCAGTCTATAAATGTATCATCTATGGTGCCAATCTAGTCTCTAAATGTATCATCTATGGTGCCAATCCAGTCTATAAATGTGTCATCTATGGTGCCAATCCAGTCTATAAATGTATCATCTATGGTGCCAATCTAGTCTCTAAATGTGTCATCTATGGTGCCAATCCAGTCTATAAATGTGTCATCTATGGTGCCAATCCAGTCTATAAATGTATCATCTATGGTGCCAATCTAGTCTCTAAATGTATCATCTATAGTGCCAATCTAGTCTCTAAATGTGTCATCTATGGTGCCAATCCAGTCTAGAAATGTATCCTCTATGGTGCCAATCCGGCCTAGAAATGTATCATCTATGGTGCCAATCCAGTCTATAAATGTATCATCTATGGTGCCAATCTGGTCTAGAAATGTGTCACCTATGGTGCCAATCTAGTCTAGAAAGGTATCATCTATGATGCCAATCCAGTCTATAAATGTATCATCTATGGTGCCAAGCTAGTCTAGAAATCTATCATCTATGGTGCCATTCCAGTCTATAAAAGTATCATCTATGGTGCCAATCTAGTCTCTAAATGTATCATCTATGGTGCCAATCCAGTCTATAAATGTGTCATCTATGGTGCCAATCCAGTCTAGAAATGTATCATCTATGGTGCCAATCTAGTCTCTAAATGTATCATCTATGGTGCCAATCTAGTCTCTAAATGTGTCATCTATGGTGCCAATCCAGTCTAGAAATGTATCCTCTATGGTGCCAATCCGGCCTAGAAATGTATCATCTATGGTGCCAATCCAGTCTATAAATGTATCATCTATGGTGCCAATCCGGTCTAGAAATGTGTCATCTATGGTGCCAATCTAGTCTATAAATGTGTCATCCATCATACTCATCTAGAAATGTATCATATATGAAACCACTCCAGTCTATAATTGTACCTATTGTCTTAATCCAGTCCATAATTCTATCACCTATGGTACCAATCTACTATCATCTATTGTACCAGTCCCATCTAAAACTGTACTGTATTGTGTATGATACCATTCTAGTCTATAAATGTATCCTTTTTGGTGTCTATCTAGCCTATAATTGTACCTTATATGGAATCCTTAGATTATGTATCGAATCAATGTGTCAGTGTTTCGATTGATTGTTGATAATTGTACAGTTGTTTTGTAAACACATTATCAAATCAACGGGATTCACATTTATTTGGAAAGGATTCTGTGTTTATCAAAAAGAATATCAGATTGTATTTGGTTATTTATCATATAATTCAAGAACCACAGTGAAATGTAGAAAACTAGAAATTCTAGTGGGCTGATGGAAGACGTTTCAGGTGACGAAGAATAGGACAATGCCCTTCCGAGCAGCAGAGCATTGCAATTGTATTTAATGAAGTGTTTGCAGTCCATTCACAGCAGGGGTAGAATGAATGAGTAGAGAAGGAATTTACTTGTGAGCTTGGGAAACAACGTGTTGTTTAAGATAATGAGGAAATACAAGAGCGGAGGAAGGAAGAATCCAAGAGTGGGGAGGATGTACAGGAATGTAAGGTAGTGGTCAAGGGCCAAGGTCCGCACTTATAGGTGCATAGATTTATACATATGGCTCCAAATATCAGGTCCTTAGAGTGGGGGGTATTATAATAGTGCAGGGACAATGTAACAGATGATGGTCAGGATTCTAGAAGTCAAGCAGTGCCAGGAGTGGATTATATTGTATCGTCGTGTGTTCTGGAATATTTCGGTGGCAGTAATGTCTGGCATTGTGTCTTTGATTGCCTGGATTGCTGAGAAGAGATGGAGTGATGCTGTAGGACTGTTTAGACAGCCATAATCTCTTTGTCAACCCTGTGAGATATCAATGATAAATGTGTTGGAAACATTCCAGTGATCCGCTCACCGCCGGTAATAAAGCGCTAGCCTGAGTGTACATGGAGCCATGAACTCGGAAATCCAATGGCTATCTACATCATTTATTTAATGGATATCTATGTAAGCTCTATAATCTTATGTCTCGCCAAGGGAGAAATGTTCCCATTCTACCAAATAATTTCCTGCATTTTTTACGAAGTCATTTATCTTCTGTTCGCAATTTACGCTCTACAATTATAGCAATCTTTCTCAGTGGACAGGAAATAAATGTTAAGCATGTCAGATGATAATTGGATACAGTATCATCCATGATTATAATAGACATGTATCACTAGCCTGGTAAATTGTATTAATAAACACTATGTATATACCTGGTCTTGCATCTTCACATGATACTGGACCTGCTCAGAAACCTGGCCGTAGTCATAAGGATTTGTTGTAAGAACATACATGCAAATATATTTCCTATAATGCTTTTCTTTTGGAAAATGTTTGTTTTTGGCACAAATAATGGAATTTTCCTTTGTCCAGAGTGAATGATAGTAAACTTGATTACAACATTAATTACTAAGGACAAGCAATTCACTGCACTTATTTGTTGTCAACCTGACCACCTTGGATCCCTAGGAAAATGATGGTGTGGTCCCTATCAATACTTAACGAATTTATGTCCACTTGTAAGCGTTGTTGCTTTCATCATAACAGACAGTTCAGTGTCTGACCTCATTGACTTTTTGAAATCACTTTATAACATTGGATCCTTAGGTCCATGGGAGTTTCCTCTTGTGCGCCAATCCAACAATTTACGTATTATAAATCAGCATTAAAGCCTATATGATGGCTGCTAAAGTGGAAATTTAACACGATGGTGGTAAATAATGGGCGCAGATGGTTTTGTGGAGGGCCAAACTGGTCATCTGGCAATTCTTAAAAGTAGGTGTGGGGATGGAGCGGCACAGAACTGTGTGCTTTCAAAGGCCTGGGCTGACTTTCAATCCCACTTCGGCTCTGGCTATGTGCTAACACTTCCCTTTGGGCTTTCTCTTTATACAGGCCCCAGTACACATTAGACAAAGGTTGGCTGAAGCGCCATCTATCTTATGAGTATGATGACCCATACTTATGAGACGGGGAGCGAAGGATCGGGCAGTTGGAGTTTCAGCACCTGATTCTTTTGTATTCAGGAGAGACAATCCGCTCCCAGAGTTGTCTTCCTCGTTCCCTGCTGAAAACACACGAATACTCAGCCAAGCCGAGTACTCATGTGCATGAGGCAGTCTCTAGAGATGAGTGCCTGCAGTACAACTGTTCATCCGACAGCCATCTCATACGTATGGTCAGCTTTGAGATGGTATAGCCTGACCACCATTAATCTTTCCCCGTCACACTCCATTCTGGACCACCTTATATTCCTTTCAAATACTTTACATGCACTTTGACTACTTTTTTTGTGACACATGGAAGGTAATCGACTGGTAAGAATCCATCAGAAGAAGCAATAATCTTTTACTCTGACTATGGATTAGTGATCTGAATAGTAGTGCCAAATGACAAGCTTCTGTATCTCACACCCCCAGCTCGGCTACATTTACGCAGTACATGAACTATGAATGCTATGATCCTGTCAGTGACCTATGTCATGCTAGCGGAGGCATGAGATCAGTATGGGGGCGTATTATAAACCACCCCTGACCTTACTGTCGGAGTCAGCAGGATGCAGAAGCATGTGAAGAAGATGTATGTGTACAATGCCAGAAGTTGTGCATTCCTGGGAGTGGATAGGGTGTGGTATGGACACATCTAATGTCACTGCTGTCTGGCTGCCAATCTTAATTCCCTACTTCCACACCTACACTTGGGATCTTAAGGGCAAAATTCTAGGAGGAGGCCGATCTGAGATTTTTAGCTACAACCCAAATTCCACATAAAGTTGAAACGCTGTGTAAAGTATAAAGGAAACCACAATGCAATGATTGGACATCTCTGAGTTTATTCACAACAGAAATAGAACACAGATCAGAAGGTGAAAATTTGAAATTTTTCTGTTTCATTTGAAAAATTAACTCATTTAGAAATTGATGGCGGCAACACATCTCGAAAAAAGTTGGGACAGGATTAACAAAAGGTTGGAAAAGTAAGTGGGACTTGTGTAAATAAGACAGAGGGTCAATTTTCAATGAAATCAAATGACTGTGGATAAAAAAAAAACTGTCAGAAAGGCAGAGTCTCTCAGAAGCAAAGATGGTCAGAGGTTCACCAATCAACATGATGACAGAGCAAGCCGAAGAGAAGGAACTGCCCTGTCAGCGTTATGTCACAGGAAGTAGGAGAGCAATCCAAGACCAGTCTGACCCCAGAGAGATGATAGCATGGCAGAGCAGGCAAAATTTAGCTCCAGTTAACCCCTTTAATTAATTTTCTGATAGCTTCCCTAAATCAACAGAATCCCCTGGAGTCTAAAGTAGTTTCCCAATGTCTAGTTATTGTATCAATTTTGATTTGGAAATGTATCGGAATGGAAGTCCACTTTACAATTTTTGGAATATTTACGATTGTGTTTTGTGCTTTATGGTGCAGGCTGACCACTCAGTGGAGTGTGGAGGATGAAGAGGAGGCTGCAAGGGAACGGCGCAGAAGAGACCGGCAGCAGCAGGACCAGCTGGGCAGTGAGGGACAGTCTCCTGAGGATGGAAATGAAGAGGCCTGCACTCCGTCAGATGAACAGTAAGTTTTCCTCTATGGTCTGAAATGTACATTTTCAGTCGCATGAGAAAAAAGTTATATCTTTATGGTTCATAGAAAAATCTTAGTCGTGCTCCAAGGAACATCCTCCCAATTTTTCAAATAATCAACCAACTATTGAGATTAGAGGGAGTCTATCATCCCCAAAAATGACAACTAAACACCCTAAACATTTATATGGGGGATCTAGCCCCTATTTACATCAGTGCACCCTTGGTGTGGTGTATGCCTTGGTGCGCCATCATCCCTACTATTTGCATAATAAAGCCTGCCTGCACCTGTGAACTGATACTGGTTGAGCGCGGTGGCACACTCACAGTGTCATTGCGGGTATGTGGCTGCGGCATGCTTAGATGTGAGCAGACAGAACACCCTCTCCTCCTCACTAAAGCCACTATTTACACTTCTGGAAGCAGCAAACGGCGGCTACAAAGAGGAAGGAGCCAGATGTCAGAGTGCTCATGCAGCCACATTGTGTGTGCACCCACATTGACACTGTAGGCAATGTCACAGCTGACCCTCCTCCCTCTCCCTTCACAATGACATTTGCACACGCTCATTAGATGCTTCAATACCTAAGGCTGTTTCTTAGCATTGTGGCTAATGTGTGTGTGTCATTTCCTGAAATAACAGTAAGTCTAAAAAGTTCCAATGCCATCATACAGTGTCTATTTATATACATAACACAAAGCATGTAGCAGCCATGATAAAACCTCAATAACTCTAGAATATATACTTTAGAGAGAATTTTTATTTCACAAGATGTCTTTAGATAATTGATATTTTTTACATGACAACAGTGTTTTTGCGCCCATATAAAGACATCAGAATCTGACCTCGGGCGATGTCTTGTGATCTTCAAAGTTTGTCATTATGTAGTTAAAAGTTTCATGTCAAGAAGAACTATATTCACATCATAAATCAAACATAATTCTGACTTTGTCAGAATAATTATATGTATTCATGTTGTAATTCATGTTACATTTTCATGATATGAGCGAAAATTATATCTAAAATAGCAGAAAGTGAACAATAAATTAAATGTCAATAGAAAACCTAAACTTCATATGAAAAAACCTACATAGGAATTTATAAATTGGTTTTGGTGGCTTGTTTGTTAAACGGCTCATTGAAGCATGTAAGAGTACAGTATATGCATGAGAGATTACCACTTATAAAGGCCGGGGAGCTCTGCAGATCCCAAATACTTGCAATACTGCTTAGAATTTAGATTAACCAGTTCAAGACCAGGCCACTTCTACTCCATTCCTTGCTGGGCACATTTTCAGGTTTTTTTCGTACATGTAGATTAAGTAGGTGTAAAATTTTCTATCGTTTGGATACACAAATAATTTTTGCATCTTTTTTTCTCTCGATACATGGGGCTTAATTTTTATGCCATTTTCATAGACTCTTTTTTTTCTAATTTCTAAAGGAAATATGTGCCTATTTTTAAGACTACAAAAGATGACTACATTACATGTTAAAATCAGTTTACCTTTCCGTCAGAATAATTTTTATATATTTGACACATTTTTTTTTCTCTTCAGGGTGTGGCTATATGTTTAAAAAGCATGCAAACATCCTCTTCAGAGAGGAAGAGAACTAGAACTTTAGTGCCACATACTGGGGTTAGCAATCCTATAAGTCAATATTGACCCTTTAATGAGCCACATGATATAGGATAAAAAGCCAATCCAGACTCTCCATTTCAGACCCATGTTTAAGACTGTCTGCCCCTCATCAGCGTACAGCATGATGTCTAATTTGGCTGGGTGAGAAGCTTCTGACAGGGATTTAAGGGGGAATTTTTCTTCTTGAGGAGAATGCTAAGCTGGTGTGAGGAGACTTATAAGCCATGCAATTCTCGTCTCTGAAATTATATATGCAGATATCCTCTTCAGAGATGAAAGAGTACAAGAACTGTAGTGTCACATATTGGAGGTAGCACTCTCGCAAACAAACCAAAACATGTATATGTAAATGGAGTTTCTGGCTTCGCTTTTTATCCTAAGTTATGTGGCTTGGCTCTTTAAAGGGTCAATAATGACATTTTCTATCCCAATTAAAAGGCAGTAGTTATAGTCCGCTGCTTTACTAAAGAAACAATTTGCATATTTAATTTTTCAGAGGTGCATGGCATGACCTATAAGTTATTCAACGCCAATAAAAAGTTTTCAGCACACTACAGTACCTTAAAAGTACAAGAGATTTTGCCTAATGTCACGTATACAATAAAGAGATTAATATGTCCCGAAATTGGTGTCAGATTTTTAAATTTAAATTTGCAGAATCTCAATGTAGAGGGGTTTAATCCTCGGTAAAATCTGGGGTGAATCCACATTACCATCCACGTGTCACGTATTTATAGTACAGGATCACAGTACATCACAAGATATTGTGGCAGCGAGTCCCAGATTTCCACTGCTTTGACAGTAAAGAATCCTCTTCTGTGATGAAGATGAAACCTTCTATTTGTCACAGTCGATGCCCCTTGTTATACTCACAGACCTACATTAGCTACTGTATAAGCTTTGACTTTCATAATATTCATCTATAGTGATAAGGTCATCCCAAAAACCGTCTTTTCTCCAGTACTCCAATTTTGAAAAATAACCCAATTATTGAAAAGGAATCTGTGACCAGATTTTTACTATCCCATCTTTGATAAGCATGATGTAGGGACAGAGACCCTGATTCCAGCGATGTATCACTTACTGGGCTGCTTGATGCAGTTTTACTAATATCTCTACGGCAGATCTAGCAGTTCCCTGAATGCAGAGCTATGTAAATCCCCACCCCACCCACCCACACTGATTGGCAGTTTTCTGTGTACATCGTGCATATGCGAACGCTGCCTATCAGTGGTGGGGGCGTGAGGAGATTGACCCACCGCCCACGTTTCCCCTTGAAGACACGCAAATGTTGTAATGTGTAATGTGTACTATGACATGTGTTAATGGTGTTGTGTGTTGCCTGACGTTAGGGAGAGTTAAAGTTCGGGACTAGCCCAGAGTGGGAGAGGAAAAACGTTAAGGGACATAGACAGTTTCCTACCAGGATGTCAGCTAGGGCACAGCGTGCTTCTGAAGTAGACATAAGGTCTGGACAGTAAGCAGTGCTGCTTGACGTGGGTGTCCTGGAGTTAGGAGAGACCGAGACAGTGGTTAGCATGAACCGGACTAAAAGAGAAAAGGAAAATCGACAGTAGGATTGAGTGATCAAACGGAGACGGGTCCTGGGAGAGGACGCCTAGCTGTACAGCCCAGCGTTTATAACTCCAAGAGATAATGGGCCAAGATGGGACAGAGTATGTGAGACAAAGAGTGTCCCAGGAGCGAGTTCCAGATCGTCAGTGACAGAGAAGTTAAGTACCCACCATACGGGCAACATAATTACCTTGAGGGGAAAGAAGAGTTGAGAATAGGACTCTGGCTAACTGGACTGGGCTGTGGTGGAAAAAAAGGGAAACATTGGAAATAGAGATCGAACGAGTAACGAGAAAGGAATTGGAACTGGGTATAAGAAATGCACACAAGAAGTTGTGTGCCTGATATCTACTGTTTATAGTTCCCACAAAGTTATTGTTAAGTTAAAAGTTTATTTTCGACTGGTGGTCTCCCTCATTGAAGTCCAAAAAGGTACCATTAGGTACACAAAAGGTACCACTAGGTACCCAAAAGGTCCCTTTGGCCATTTGAGGAGACCAATACTATTAAAACCCCATGATCTTCATGTTACACCACTAGTAGAGGGTGAAAATAGAGATTATGGTCTCGAAAGAAATGTTTTCTACCTTTGTTATATATAGTGAGCACTATATCACAGGGAAGCCCTTCTGTAAGAGAAGAGACACCCCGCTTCCTTGCCGTTCAAATAGCCAAAGAACGCAAAATCTAAGCTAATGCAAAAAGACCGATATTTGTGCCGCACTGTATAAATATGAAGGCGCAAGGCGGTCATCTACATAACGTGTCCAATGTCTCTTGTCATTTTTAGGATGGGACTAAAGCCAGCTGGAGCCTGGGAGACTGAAGAAGATGAGGGATTCAGTGACTGGTCACAGAAACTGGAGCTGAGGAAGCAGAAAGCACAGGCCACAGAGGAAACAGAGGAGTTCAGGCGCGTGGAAGAAGAACAGAGTGGATTTGTAGGAACTGTAGAGGAAGAAGCTGGAGGTCAACAGCCAAAAGCAGAAGAGGAAGAAGATGAAGGGACTTCTCGCTATGAAGCAGTTGAGGTATTTTTGCTAAGTTCTTCACATAAGTAGCAGCATAGTCTGCTACGATAACAGAGGGTAAACCATGTGTATGTATGTGTCATAAATGTTCTTGCTCCATTGTATCTAAGCCTAGTAAACTAGAGGTGCAACACTAATGACTAGAAGGTCTCCAGAATTAATCCATGTGCACCTTCAAAGCTAAACAACGTGTCCTTTTTGGCTGATGGTCCTTGAGGATCACGTGAACTTCTCTAAGCCACTTTTCCTACACTAATCTTTGCTATATAGGAAAATTATATTCTACATTGTTTTATATACTTTCAAAAAACAATTCATTTCTTTAATTTTATCAGGTGAATGATGAAGCCGATTCCTGCAGTTATGAACACAGCAGCCATGAAACCAGTAGAGCAGAGACGCTGACTGTCACTTCCAACCAGTGGGCGACAAGGTACAAGTCCTACCTTATATGCAGTGAATTAACGTCTTAAATGGATTTAGTTCATATAAAGAATGCCATAAAATTAAAGTAAACCCAGAGGCAAGGATCGTTACCTGACATGTTAACCATAAGCGTAAGATAAGAAATGCAAGATATATGGAATCCCTGAAGAATAAGACATTGACTCAAAAAGTTATTCTTCTAACAAGCTGTCTTATATTGAAAAGATTCTCCAGTATGGACAATCATTTCTTGTTAAAAGGTCCTTTGCCAGTTAACTAATAAAAGCTTTTATGTTGAGAGCAGCCAGTGATCAGCTGTAGTTTGTGGAGAATCCTGGCAGTGAGTGTTTAATTTCCCTACAGTGCCTCCATAGGGCAAATAAGGCATTACACAATATCCATCAAATCAATGAGTAGGCATTGTAATGCAGGAGCGGACAGGTCCTCCAGGGTGACGGACACTATTTGTAACTTCTTCTGACTCTGAAACCTATAACATGATTCAGAAACACATATCAAAAAAACCTAATTCTTATTAATGAACAACAGAAGTAACAGAAAATACAGAATGAAAAAGACTAAATAAGAAAAGTGACAGAGCTGAAGCCTATCTGTGAGATGGTGTGCTCACTGATTGTCCTCACATCAACAGCGCTGCAGCCAATCAACAGACGTCCATGTGTGCCTGTCAGGGTATGGACGGTCATGCACAGACTGGCTGTTGGTCTCCTGTCCCGAACTTGACAGCTTCATAGACATGTATGAGGCTGACAAGTTTGACAAAGGAGACCTGTGGCCATTCCACGCATCACGGTCCACACTTGGATCTTGTTACGTAAGCGTCTAAATGAGACCTCAGAATGGAATGCAGATGGAGCGCCCCCACACCGCCGCAGGGCCGAGGGGTACCCGGAGCCGGGCCTCTGGGATCTCAGTCCTGGGGTTGTCACGGTGGCTAGACCCGGTCCGTGGCCCTGTCTGTCAGTGGGGGACGTCCGTTGCTAATAGGTGCTGTTAACGGTGGTATAGCGGTGCAGTTGTGGGGTGCAGGTCGCGGTAAATAACGAGGACACCAGGTTGCAGTCTCTTTACCTCTTTACTGGAGATCTCTCGGTCCTCAGTCCAGAATCCGGTCCACCAGGCTGCGCAAGTCCGGCCGGTTCAATGGCACCTCCAGAGTTCTCCTCACAGGTGGAAATCAGTGCCTTCCTTCTTAGCGCTTTGTGTTGTAGTCCTTCCCTGCTGTGCTTACGGAAAGTACCCCACAACTGTTGTGTCTGTTTCTTAAGTTCCCTCACAACTCGATTAACTGATCTTCTGCTAATCTTCCGTCCCTTCCTGATGTTACAGTAAGAACGGCACCCGTTTGTCAGGTAGGCCTGGAGTTCTTCCGGGACCCTAGAGACGCCCCTCTCCCGCAATTGCCCCCCAAGACTTCATAGGTGATATGTGGTAAACAGCCCGCCTGAGACTGACTGTCCTGCCGCTGTTTGGAGTATGGCTTAAAGCTGTATATTATTCCACTCCCTCGGCGTTCTGGCCACCGGTAATGCGCCTCAGCAAGGTGCTGCCTCTTTCAACAAAACCCCTGCTGGTATTCTCCTTCTGCTCGATTTCGTTTCTCACTCAGCACAATCTATCTCGCTTCTAATCCTTTCTTAGGGCACCGCCGCTATTCTGAGCAGGCACGGTCCCGTTACGTTCTTTCAATGCCAAGCCTCTGCCAGGATCCCACCCCTGGCAGAGACCCTACTGTCTCTTCCTCCACAACACCCTCTCTCACTAGGTGTTGCTTCGTTCGATCCAGTCAGCTTTCTCTACTAACTTCCTGCCTGACCCCCAGTTTACCCACTATGGTGGGGAGTGGCCTAATGAATAGCACCCTTAGCTCCCCCCGGAGGCCCAGCTGTGAAACATATTGGTGTCTGTGATACCTGATTGGAGGAACTCCTTCAGTGCCATCGAACGCACCATGGCTCCCCTTAGTGGCGGAGCCACAGTACTGCAACGACCAGGACTCTGGGGCGCTGCACTCCCCCCTGGTTAAACACAGTACTCCGGGACTGGGAAGAAAACAACAATACAGGTTAGCAAAAAGACATACAAATTTGTTGAGTGCAAAACAATAAGCATACTTGAACAGGCTTCCCTTTATGGGAGGTGAGGACACTTTAACGTTACAAAACATAATCAAATATCATAGCAACAGGCTACAATTAACTCTCATTACCCAACCGGGTATTCTACTAAGTGCAAATGCTGGAACAATAAATTAACATTGCCTTTAAGAAACATACACTCTTAGTTTATCAAAGGCCTTCCTATAATCACATTACAGGGCAAGGTAACTTCACATTCTCCTACTTTGAACCTGCAGGACCGCCTGTCCCTATGGCACCAGACCTACTGCCTCTCCTTTCTTTTACAGGACCGCCCCGTTCAGCCAGGGCCTACTGCCTTTCTCTACTATACATAGTATAGACATAACATTCCTTTCAATTTGAGAGCATGGAGCACACTCTGCTTGGCTCCTATAAGGACTCACTCACTAACCCCTACGGGTCTACTTTCTGTCCTTAGTAACGAACTAACTTTCTATGGGGACGCAGGGTTTACCTTCTATCCTCACCTTCGTTATTACTTCTTTACTTTCAGTTAAACGGAACTCTACATCTACCCCTACGGGCTTTCTACATCTTTCTCTTTAAAGAACATTATCTAGGTTTCACATTTTAAACAAATTAAACACACATAACTTTTCCATGAAAAACAGTTACATTTCCTTCAAAGCATTATCTTGACATTACTGTTCTAAAACAGTATCACTTTCAAGTTCAATTCTAACCTCCCCTTTAAGAGGAGATCAAGTCTTTCTGAGGTAGCTCTTCTTCTCAGCCTACCAGTCCATGCAAAGGCTCCGGAATGGTATCTTCGCAAAATGTCTTTAAACAAAACCAGTAGGAAGCACCTTTAAGAAGGTGCAAACTATTTACAAGAAAGTTCAAATCATGCACAGTCCATGATTTCGCAGTTTGTGTAACTTTGTGCAAAACTTCAAGAAAACAACAATAGTGACCCCGGGTCAACAAAGGGGTCACCTTTTTAAAGTTTACCCTGGACGGGTTTAGCAGCAAAACAGCAAGGAAATAAACAGTTAACTATTTACAGTTTCAGGTTTCCGAGGCTTAGTTGGACGGCTTCCAGGGCAGCACCTGGCACTTAACCCTTCCTGGCCTGGGAAAAGTGAGGTCCAGGGTTACACCCAGTGCTGGACAAACGCCGTTAATCCGTCTTTCATGTACGATTAAATCATGCGCAGCGATGGAGGTCTGCGCAGCTTGAGTATGGGCATCTGCTGCAGCAGAGGTAGCGGCTGCTGCAAGATCAGTCACTGGAACGGAGTCAGCAGCTGTGGCACTAGCAGTCACTGGAGTGGTGTCGGTCGTCAGGGCAGGGTGGCTCTTCCTACCTGCTTCAGATGCGGTTCCTCCGGTGCCGGTCTGCTCCGTCTCCACTGCGGCCTGTAGCGCTGGTTGCAGGGCCTTGTGCTGCGACGCTGTCATCTCTGCTTGCAGTACCTCGCTTTCCGGCAGGGCCTTGCTTTCTGGCTTCGGAGCGCTGGAACTTCTTTCCTGCTCCGGACCAGATGAGGCTGCCGACAGATGTCTGGTGAGGCTCCTGATGATGGCCTTCTTCCACCCGGCCTCAGTGCTCAGCTGCGTCCGCCGGGGTCGGTCGCTGAGCTCGTCCACTCCGGCCTGCAGGAATTCAGCATCAGCGGTGGAGGTCTGGCTGCGGTGCCTCTCCGGGTAGCTGGGGGAGTCCTCGGCTCCGACCCCACGCTCCGGCTCCGGGCGGCTGGCCATGGCGTCCTCCATGTCGCTGAATTCTTCTTCCTGGTCCTTTTCCCGCTCTCTCCTTCGTGGGCGGTTTCGTTTTCTCTGTCTCTGCCCACCATTGAGGATCAGGAGGCGGATCTCGGCTGCTGACGGACACGTCCTCAAGGGGCCGAGATATTTAGACTGGGCGGCCATTGTCTTTCGCGCTCTTCAGCTTGTTCACGCCCACTTCCACGCCCTTCTTCTTCTCCTGCGCTCTCCTTAGCGCTGTAATGGCGGCGGTTTTGGCGGGAACTTCTGGCGGCAAGTGGCAACACACAGTCCTTGTAATAAAGCACAGTCCAAGCACGACAAATCACAGTTCCAAGGCACACATGACCTGATTCTTCAGGCTTAAGTAGATCCTGTTCGTGACGCCAAGATTTGGAGCGCCCCCACACCGCCGCAGGGCCGAGGGGTACCCGGAGCCGGGCCTCTGGGATCTCAGTCCTGGGGTTGTCACGGTGGCTAGACCCGGTCCGTGGCCCTGTCTGTCAGTGGGGGACGTCCGTTGCAAATAGGTGCTGTTAACGGTGGTGTAGCGGTGCAGTTGTGGGGTGCAGGTCGCGGTAAATAACGAGGACACCAGGTTGCAGTCTCTTTACCTCTTTACTGGAGATCTCTCGGTCCTCAGTCCGGAATCCGGTCCACCAGGCTGCGCAAGTCCGGCCGGTCCAATGGCACCTCCAGAGTTCTCCTCACAGGTGGAAATCAGTGCCTTCCTTCTTAGCGCTTTGTGTTGTAGTCCTTCCCTGCTGTGCTTACGGAAAGTACCCCACAACTGTTGTGTCTGTTTCTTAAGTTCCCTCACAACTCGATTAACTGATCTTCTGCTAATCTTCCGTCCCTTCCTGATGTTACAGTAAGAACGGCACCCGTTTGTCAGGTAGGCCTGGAGTTCTTCCGGGACCCTAGAGACGCCCCTCTCCCGCAATTGCCCCCCAAGACTTCATAGGTGATATGTGGTAGACAGCCCGCCTGAGACTGACTGTCCTGCCGCTGTTTGGAGTATGGCTTAAAGCTGTATATTATTCCACTCCCTCGGCGTTCCGGCCACCGGTAATGCGCCTCAGCAAGGTGCTGCCTCTTTCAACAAAACCCCTGCTGGTATTCTCCTTCTGCTCGATTTCGTTTCTCACTCAGCACAATCTATCTCGCTTCTAATCCTTTCTTAGGGCACCGCCGCTATTCTGAGCAGGCACGGTCCCGTTACGTTCTTTCAATGCCAAGCCTCTGCCAGGATCCCACCCCTGGCAGAGACCCTACTGTCTCTTCCTCCACAACACCCTCTCTCACTAGGTGTTGCTTCGTTCGATCCAGTCAGCTTTCTCTACTAACTTCCTGCCTGACCCCCAGTTTACCCACTATGGTGGGGATTGGCCTAATGAATAGCACCCTTAGCTCCCCCCGGAGGCCCAGCTGTGAAACATATTGGTGTCTGTGATACCTGATTGGAGGAACTCCTTCAGTGCCATCGAACGCACCATGGCTCCCCTTAGTGGCGGAGCCACAGTACTGCAACGACCAGGACTCTGGGGCGCTGCACAGACATTTATCTTTTTACAATATTTTTCGTGCTATCACTTCTTTTCTTTTTTTCATTTGTCCTCAGCGAGTTTAATGATAATGAAGAGGATAACAGAGCAGCAAGTCCGTATCTAAGAGAAGAAGCGTCAAATCTAGAGGAAGAGGGAGGAAGAGAAAATTATACTTTCAAGCCTTACCATGATCAGGTATTCCCAGCTGCCTCTGTGTATGACCATAAATTCTCATTAGAAGGCTAGCCCTGTCCTCCTGTAGAAAACTACTCCTACCGGGACCAAAGACGTATGTGGTTATACGCTGCAATGAGCATTGCTATTACTGTGCGCAACAATCTGTATTCACAATAATCTGATATTTATTATTTGTATGATCAAATGTTTTATTATTAGTGAAATATTGATTGTTTGTCTATATGATATGTTCAGTTTAATTTTAACCACTTTCAAATAGTGGTGTAACTAGAGTCTGATAGTCCCTGGTGAAAAATTTGGATCTGGTCCCCCATCTCCATATCGGTCAGATGCATAGGTCCTTGTAGCGTTTTAAATGCCATAAAGATATATGCGTCCACCGCCCCTCAATAATGTAATAATGTCCCCATCTTGTACTAATGACCAAAATAATGGGCCCCTCCCTTTTATAATGTCCCTCATTCAGTAGTGATTTTGCCATTCATGATCCAGGACCCCTCCTGTAATTTATGTCCCCCATCCAGAGCCCATCCTGTAATATGGGTCCTCCATACAGGGTCCATCCTGTAATATATGTCCCCCATCCGGGACCCCTCCTGTAAAATATGTCCCCCATCCAGGACCCCTCCTGTAATATATGTCCCCCACCCAGGACTCACCTGTAATATATGTCCCCCATCCAGGACCCCTCCTGTAATATATGTCCCCAATCCAGGACCCCTCCTGTAGTATATGTCCCCCATCCAGGACCCCTCCTGTAATATATGTCACTCATCCAGGACCCCTCCTGTAATATATGTCCCCCATCCAAGGCCCATCCTGTAATATATGTCCCCCATCCAAGGCCCATCCTGTAATATATGTCCCCCATCCAGGACCCCTCCTGTGATATATGTCCCCCACCCAGGACGCCTCCTGTAGTATATGTCCCCCATCCAGGACCCCTCCTGTAATATATGTCACTCATCCAGGACCCCTCCTGTGATATATGTCCCCCACCCAGGACGCCTCCTGTAGTATATGTCCCCCATCCAGGACCCCTCCTGTAATATATGTCCCCCATCCAAGGCCCATCCTGTAATATATGTCCCTCATCCAAGGCCCATCCTGTAATACATGTCACCCATCCAGGACCCCTCCTGTAATATATGTCCCCATCAAGGACCCCTCCTGAAATATATGCCACCCATCCAGGACCCCTCCTGTAATATATGTCACCCATCCAAGGCCCATCCTGTAATATATGTCACCCATCCAGGACCACTCCTGTAATATATGTCTCCCATCCAAGGCCCGTCCTGTAATATATGTCCCCCATCCAAGGCCCATCCTGTAATATATGTCCCCCATCCAGGACCCCTCCTGTAATATATGTCACCCATCCAGGACCCCTCCTGTAATATATGTCCCCCATCCAGGACCCCTCCTGTAATATATGTCCCCCATCCAAGGTCCATCCTGTAATATATGTCCCCCATCCAGGACCCCTCCCGTAATATATGTCACCCATCCAGGACCCCTCCTGTAATATATGTCCCCCATCCAAGGCCCATCCTGTAATATATGTCCCCCATCCAGGACCCCTCCTGTGATATATGTCCCCCACCCAGGACGCCTCCTGTAGTATATGTCCCCCATCCAGGACCCCTCCTGTAATATATGTCACTCATCCAGGACCCCTCCTGTGATATATGTCCCCCACCCAGGACGCCTCCTGTAGTATATGTCCCCCATCCAGGACCCCTCCTGTAATATATGTCCCCCATCCAAGGCCCATCCTGTAATATATGTCCCTCATCCAAGGCCCATCCTGTAATACATGTCACCCATCCAGGACCCCTCCTGTAATATATGTCCCCATCAAGGACCCCTCCTGAAATATATGCCACCCATCCAGGACCCCTCCTGTAATATATGTCACCCATCCAAGGCCCATCCTGTAATATATGTCACCCATCCAGGACCACTCCTGTAATATATGTCTCCCATCCAAGGCCCGTCCTGTAATATATGTCCCCCATCCAAGGCCCATCCTGTAATATATGTCCCCCATCCAGGACCCCTCCTGTAATATATGTCACCCATCCAGGACCCCTCCTGTAATATATGTCCCCCATCCAGGATCCCTCCTTTAATATATGTCCCCCATCCAAGGTCCATCCTGTAATATATGTCCCCCATCCAGGACCCCTCCCGTAATATATGTCACCCATCCAGGACCCCTCCTGTAATATATGTCCCCCATCCAAGGCCCATCCTGTAATATATGTCTCCCATCCAAGGCCCATCCTGTAATATATGTCCCCCATCCAGGACCCCTCCTGTAATATATGTCCCCCATCCAGGACCCCTCCTTTAATATATGTCCCCCATCCAAGGCCCATCCTGTAATATATGTCCCCCATCCAGGACCCCTCCCGAATTATAGGTCACCCATCCAGGACCCCTCCTGTAATATATGTCCCCCATCCAAGGCCCATCCTGTAATATATGTCCCCCATCCAGGACCCCTCCCGAAATATATGTCACCCATCCAGGACACCTCCTGTAATATATGTCCCCCATCCAAGGCCCATCCTGTAATATATGTCACCCATCCAGGACCCCTCCTGTAATATATGTCCCCCATCCAGGACCCCTCCTGTAATATATGTCCCCCATCCAAGGCCCATCCTGTAATATATGTCCACCATCCAGGACCCCTCCCGTAATATATGTCACCCATCCAGGACCCCTCCTGTAATATATGTCCCCCATCCAGGACCCCTCCTGTAATATATGTCATCCATCCAGGACCCCTCCTGTAATATATGTCCCCCATCCAAGGCCCATCCTGTAATATATGTCACCCATCCAGGACCCCTCCTTTAATATATGTCCCCCATCCAAGGCCCATCCTGTAATATATGTCCCCCATCCAGGACCCCTCCCGAATTATATGTCACCCATCCAGGACCCCTCCTGTAATATATGTCCCCCATCCAAGGCCCATCCTGTAATATATGTCCCCCATCCAGGACCCCTCCCGAAATATATGTCACCCATCCAGGACACCTCCTGTAATATATGTCCCCCATCCAAGGCCCATCCTGTAATATATGTCACCCATCCAGGACCCCTCCTGTAATATATGTCCCCCATCCAGGACCCCTCCTGTAATATATGTCCCCCATCCAAGGCCCATCCTGTAATATATGTCCACCATCCAGGACCCCTCCCGTAATATATGTCACCCATCCAGGACCCCTCCTGTAATATATGTCCCCCATCCAGGACCCCTCCTGTAATATATGTCATCCATCCAGGACCCCTCCTGTAATATATGTCCCCCATCCAAGGCCCATCCTGTAATATATGTCACCCATCCAGGACGCCTCCTGTAATATATGTCCCCCATCCAGGACCCTTCCTGAAATATATCTCCGCAAATCTAAGACCCATCGTGTAATATATGTCCCACATTCAGGACCCGTCCTGTAATATATGTCCCAATCCAGGACCCCTCCTTTAAAATATGTCCCCCATCCAGGACCCCTCCTGTAATATATGTCCCCCATCCAGGACCCCTCCTGTAATATATGTTCTCCATCCAGGACCCCTCCTGTAATATATGTCCCCCATCCAGGACCCCTCCTGTGATATATGTCCCCCACCCAGGACGCCTCCTGTAGTATATGTCCCCCATCCAGGACCCCTCCTGTAATATATGTCACTCATCCAGGACCCCTCCTGTGATATATGTCCCCCACCCAGGACGCCTCCTGTAGTATATGTCCCCCATCCAGGACCCCTCCTGTAATATATGTCCCCCATCCAAGGCCCATCCTGTAATATATGTCCCTCATCCAAGGCCCATCCTGTAATACATGTCACCCATCCAGGACCCCTCCTGTAATATATGTCCCCATCAAGGACCCCTCCTGAAATATATGCCACCCATCCAGGACCCCTCCTGTAATATATGTCACCCATCCAAGGCCCATCCTGTAATATATGTCACCCATCCAGGACCACTCCTGTAATATATGTCCCCCATCCAGGACCCATCCTGTAATATATGTCCCCCATCCAGGACCCCTCCTGTAATATATGTCACCCATCCAAGGCCCATCCTGTAATATATGTCCCCCATCCAGGACCCCTCCTGTAATATATGTCACCCATCCAGGACCCCTCCTGTAATATATGTCCCCCATCCAGGACCCCTCCTGTAATATATGTCCCCCATCCAAGGTCCATCCTGTAATATATGTCCCCCATCCAGGACCCCTCCCGTAATATATGTCACCCATCCAGGACCCCTCCTGTAATATATGTCCCCTATCCAAGGCCCATCCTGTAATATATGTCCCCCATCCAGGACCCCTCCTGTGATATATGTCCCCCACCCAGGACGCCTCCTGTAGTATATGTCCCCCATCCAGGACCCCTCCTGTAATATATGTCACTCATCCAGGACCCCTCCTGTGATATATGTCCCCCACCCAGGACGCCTCCTGTAGTATATGTCCCCCATCCAGGACCCCTCCTGTAATATATGTCCCCCATCCAAGGCCCATCCTGTAATATATGTCCCTCATCCAAGGCCCATCCTGTAATACATGTCACCCATCCAGGACCCCTCCTGTAATATATGTCCCCATCAAGGACCCCTCCTGAAATATATGCCACCCATCCAGGACCCCTCCTGTAATATATGTCACCCATCCAAGGCCCATCCTGTAATATATGTCACCCATCCAGGACCACTCCTGTAATATATGTCTCCCATCCAAGGCCCGTCCTGTAATATATGTCCCCCATCCAAGGCCCATCCTGTAATATATGTCCCCCATCCAGGACCCCTCCTGTAATATATGTCACCCATCCAGGACCCCTCCTGTAATATATGTCCCCCATCCAGGACCCCTCCTGTAATATATGTCCCTCATCCAAGGTCCATCCTGTAATATATGTCCCCCATCCAGGACCCCTCCCGTAATATATGTCACCCATCCAGGACCCCTCCTGTAATATATGTCCCCCATCCAAGGCCCATCCTGTAATATATGTCTCCCATCCAAGGCCCATCCTGTAATATATGTCCCCCATCCAGGACCCCTCCTGTAATATATGTCCCCCATCCAGGACCCCTCCTTTAATATATGTCCCCCATCCAAGGCCCATCCTGTAATATATGACCCCCATCCAGGACCCCTCCCGAATTATATGTCACCCATCCAGGACCCCTCCTGTAATATATGTCCCCCATCCAAGGCCCATCCTGTAATATATGTCCCCCATCCAGGACCCCTCCCGAAATATATGTCACCCATCCAGGACACCTCCTGTAATATATGTCCCCCATCCAAGGCCCATCCTGTAATATATGTCACCCATCCAGGACCCCTCCTGTAATATATGTCCCCCATCCAGGACCCCTCCTGTAATATATGTCCCCCATCCAAGGCCCATCCTGTAATATATGTCCACCATCCAGGACCCCTCCCGTAATATATGTCACCCATCCAGGACCCCTCCTGTAATATATGTCCCCCATCCAGGACCCCTCCTGTAATATATGTCATCCATCCAGGACCCCTCCTGTAATATATGTCCCCCATCCAAGGCCCATCCTGTAATATATGTCACCCATCCAGGACGCCTCCTGTAATATATGTCCCCCATCCAGGACCCTTCCTGAAATATATCTCCGCAAATCTAAGACCCATCGTGTAATATATGTCCCACATTCAGGACCCGTCCTGTAATATATGTCCCAATCCAGGACCCCTCCTTTAAAATATGTCCCCCATCCAGGACCCCTCCTGTAATATATGTCCCCCATCCAGGACCCCTCCTGTAATATATGTTCTCCATCCAGGACCCCTCCTGTAATATATGTCCCCCATCCAGGACCCCTCCTGTAATATATGTCCCCAATCCAGGACCTCTCCTGTAATATATGTCACCCATCCAGGACCCCTCCTGTAATATATGTCACCCATCCTAGGCCCATTCTGTAATATATGTCACCCATTCAGGACCCCTCCTGTAATATATGTCCCCCATCAAGGACCCCTCCCGTAATATATGTCCCCCATCCAAGGCCCATCCTGTAATACATATCACCCATCCAGGACCCCTCCTGTAATATATGTCCCCCATCCAGGACCCCTCCTGTAATATACACTCACCGGCCACTTTATTAGGTACACCATGCTAGTAACGGGTTGGACCCCCTTTTGCCTTCAGAACTGCCTCAATTCTTCGTGGCATAGATTCAACAAGGTGCTGGAAGCATTCCTCAGAGATTTTGGTCCATATTGACATGATGGCATCACACAGTTGCCGCAGATTTGTCGGCTGCACATCCCAAAGATGCTCCATACAAGGCAGGATGGATCCATGCTTTCTTGTTGTTTACGCCAAATTCTGACCCTACCATCCGAATGTCACAGCAGAAATCGAGACTCATCAGACCAAGCAACGTTTTTCCAATCTTCTACTGTCCAATTTCGATGAGCTTGTACAAATTGTAGCCTCCGTTTCCTGTTCTTAGCTGAAAGGAGTGGTACCCGGTGTGGTCTTCTGCTGCTGTAGCCCATCTGCCTCAAAGTTCGACGCACTGTGCGTTCAGAGATGCTCTTAGGCCTACCTTGGTTGTAACGGGTGGCGATTTGAGTCACTGTTGCCTTTCTATCAGCTCGAACCAGTCTGCCCATTCTCCTCTGACCTCTGGCATCAACAAGGCATTTCCGCCCACAGAACTTCCGCTCACTGGATTTTTTTTCTTTTTCGGACCATTCTCTGTAAACCCTAGAGATGGTTGTGCGTGAAAATCCCAGTAGATCAGCAGTTTCTGAAATACTCAGACCAGCCCTTCTGACACCAACAACCATGCCACGTTCAAAAGCACTCAAATCACCTTTCTTCCCCATATTGATGCTCGGTTTGAACTGCAGGAGATTGTCTTGACCATGTCTACATGCCTAAATGCACTGAGTTGCCGCCATGTGATTGGCTGATTAGAAATTAAGTGTTAACAAGAAGTTGGACAGGTGTACCTAATAAAGTGGCCGGTGAGTGTATGTCCCCCATCCAAGGCCCATCCTGTAATATATGTCCCCCATCCAGGACCCCTCCTGTAATATATGTCCCCCATCCAAGGCCCATCCTGTAATATATGTCCCCCATCCAGGCAGGACCCCTCCCATAATATATGTCACCCATCCAGGACCCCTCCTGTAATATATGTCCCCCATCCAGGACCCCTCCTGTAATATATGTCACTCATCCAGGACCCCTCCTGTAATTTATGTCCCCCATCCAAGGCCCATCCTGTAATATATGTCCCCCATCCAGGACCCCTCCTGTAATATATGTCACCCATCCAAGACCCCACCTTTAATATATATATGTCCCCCATCCAGGACCCCTCCTGTAATATATGTCACCCATCCAGGACCCCTCCTGTAATATATGTCCCCCATCCAAGGCTCATCCTGTAATATATGTCCCCCATCCAGGACCCCTCCCGTAATATATGTCACCCATCTAGGACCCCTCCTGTAATATATGTCCTCCATCCAGGACCCCTCCTGTAATATATGTCATCCATCCAGGACCCCTCCTGTAATATATGTCCCCCATCCAAGGCCCATCCTGTAATATATGTCCCCCATCCAGGACCCTTCCTGAAATATATCTCCCCAAATCTAAGACTCATCGTGTAATATATGTCCCCCATTCAGGACCCCTCCTGTAATATATGTCCCAATCCAGGACTCCTCCTGTAATATGTCCCCCATCCAGGACCCCTCCTGTAATATATGTCCCCCATCCAGGACCCCTCCTGTAATATATGTCCCCAATCCAGGACCTCTCCTGTAATATATGTCCCCCATCAAGGACCCCTCCCGTAATATATGTCCCCCATTCAAGGCCCATCCTGTAATACATATCACCCATCCAGGACCCCTCCTGTAATATATGTCCCCCATCCAGGACCCCTCCTGTAATATATGTCCCCCATCCAAGGCCCATCCTGTAATATATGTCCCCAATCCAGGACCTCTCCTGTAATATATGTCCCCCATCAAGGACCCCTCCCGTAATATATGTCCCCCATCCAAGGCCCATCCTGTAATACATATCACCCATCCAGGACCCCTCCTGTAATATATGTCCCCCATCCAGGACCCCTCCTGTAATATATGTCCCCCATCCAAGGCCCATCCTGTAATATATGTCCCCCATCCAGGACCCCTCCTGTAATATATGTCCCCCATCCAGGACCCCTCCTGTAATATATGTCCCCAATCCAGGACCTCTCCTGTAATATATGTCCCCCATCAAGGACCCCTCCCGTAATATATGTCCCCCATCCAAGGCCCATCCTGTAATACATATCACCCATCCAGGACCCCTCCTGTAATATATGTCCCCCATCCAGGACCCCTCCTGTAATATATGTCCCCCATCCAGGACCCCTCCTGTAATATATGTCCCCCATCCAAGGCCCATCCTGTAATATATGTCCCCCATCCAGGACCCCTCCTGTAATATATGTCACCCATCCAAGACCCCAACTGTAATATATGTCCCCCATCCAGGACCCCTCCTGTAATATATGTCCCCCATCCAAGGCCCATCCTGTAATATATGTCCCCCATCCAGGACCCCTCCTGTAATATATGTCACCCATCGAGGACCCCTCCTGTAATATATGTCCCCCCATCCAAGGCTCACCCTGTAATATATGTCCCCTATCCAGGACCCCACCTGTAATATATGTCCCCCATCCAAGGCCCATCCTGTAATATATGTCCCCCATCCAAGACCCCTCCTGTAATATATGTCCCCATCCAAGGCAAATCCTGTAATATATGTCCCCCATCCAGGACCCCTCCTGTAATTTATGTCCCCATCCAAGGCCAATCCTGTAATATATGTCCCCCATCCAGGACGCCTCCTGTAATATATGTCCCCCATCCAGGACCACTCCTTTAATATATGTCCCCCATCCAGGACCCTTCCTGAAATATATCTCCCCAATTCTAAGACTCATCGTGTAATATATGTCCCCCATTCAGGACCCCTCCTGTAATATATGTCCCAATCCAGGACCCCTCCTGTAATATGTCCCCCATCCAGGACCCCTCCTGTAATATATGTCCCCCATCCAGGACCCCTCCTGTAATATATGTCACCCATCCAGGACCCCTCCTGTAATATATGTAATCCATCCAGGAACCCTCCTGTAATATATGTCCCCCATCCAGGACCCCTCCTGTAATATATGTCCCCAATCCAGGACCTCTCCTGTAATATATGTCCCCCATCAAGGACCCCTCCCGTAATATATGTCCCCCATCCAAGGCCCATCCTGTAATACATATCACCCATCCAGGACCCCTCCTGTAATATATGTCCCCCATCCAGGACCCCTCCTGTAATATATGTCCCCCATCCAAGGCCCATCCTGTAATATATGTCCCCCATCCAGGACGCCTCCTGTAATATATGTCCCCCATCCAGGACCGCTCCTTTAATATATGTCCCCCATCCAGGACCCTTCCTGAAATATATCTCCCCAATTCTAAGACCCATCGTGTAATATATGTCCCCCATCCAGGACCCCTCCTGTAATATATGTCCCCCATCCAGGACCCCTCCTGTAATATATGTCACCCATCCAGGACCTCTCCTGTAATATATGTCCCCCATCCAGGACCCCTCCTGTAATATATGTCCCCCATCCAGGACCCCTCCTGTAATATATGTCCCCCATCCAAGGCCCATCCTGTAATATATGTCCCCCATCCAGGACCCCTCCCGTAATATATGTCACCCATCTAGGACCCCTCCTGTAATATATGTCCTCCATCCAGGACCCCTCCTGTAATATATGTCATCCATCCAGGACCCCTCCTGTAATATATGTCCCCCATCCAAGGCCCATCCTGTAATATATGTCCCCCATCCAGGACCCTTCCTGAAATATATCTCCCCAAATCTAAGACTCATCGTGTAATATATGTCCCCCATTCAGGACCCCTCCTGTAATATATGTCCCAATCCAGGACCCCTCCTGTAATATGTCCCCCATCCAGGACCCCTCCTGTAATATATGTCCCCCATCCAGGACCCCTCCTGTGATATATGTCACCCATCCAGGACCCCTCCTGTAATATATGTAATCCATCCAGGAACCCTCCTGTAATATATGTCCCCCATCCAGGACCCCTCCTGTAATATATGTCCCCAATCCAGGACCTCTCCTGTAATATATGTCCCCCATCAAGGACCCCTCCCGTAATATATGTCCCCCATCCAAGGCCCATCCTGTAATACATATCACCCATCCAGGACCCCTCCTGTAATATATGTCCCCCATCCAGGACCCCTCCTGTAATATATGTCCCCCATCCAAGGCCCATCCTGTAATATATGTCCCCCATCCAGGACCCCTCCTGTAATATATGTCACCCATCCAAGACCCCAACTGTAATATATGTCCCACATCCAGGACCCCTCCTGTAATATATGTCACCCATCGAGGACCCCTCCTGTAATATATGTCCCCCCATCCAAGGCTCACCCTGTAATATATGTCCCCTATCCAGGACCCCACCTGTAATATATGTCCCCCATCCAAGGCCCATCCTGTAATATATGTCCCCCATCCAAGACCCCTCCTGTAATATATGTCCCCATCCAAGGCAAATCCTGTAATATATGTCCCCCATCCAGGACCCCTCCTGTAATTTATGTCCTCATCCAAGGCCAATCCTGTAATATATGTCCCCCATCCAGGACGCCTCCTGTAATATATGTCCCCCATCCAGGACCGCTCCTTTAATATATGTCCCCCATCCAGGACCCTTCCTGAAATATATCTCCCCAATTCTAAGACCCATCGTGTAATATATGTCCCCCATCCAGGACCCCTCCTGTAATATATGTCCCCCATCCAGGACCCCTCCTGTAATATATGTCACCCATCCAGGACCCCTCCTGTAATATATGTAATCCATCCAGGAACCCTCCTGTAATATATGTCCCCCATCCAGGACCCCTCCTGTAATATATGTCCCCAATCCAGGACCTCTCCTGTAATATATGTCCCCCATCAAGGACCCCTCCCGTAATATATGTCCCCCATCCAAGGCCCATCCTGTAATACATATCACCCATCCAGGACCCCTCCTGTAATATATGTCCCCCATCCAGGACCCCTCCTGTAATATATGTCCCCCATCCAAGGCCCATCCTGTAATATATGTCCCCCATCCAGGACGCCTCCTGTAATATATGTCCCCCATCCAGGACCGCTCCTTTAATATATGTCCCCCATCCAGGACCCTTCCTGAAATATATCTCCCCAATTCTAAGACCCATCGTGTAATATATGTCCCCCATCCAGGACCCCTCCTGTAATATATGTCCCCCATCCAGGACCCCTCCTGTAATATATGTCACCCATCCAGGACCTCTCCTGTAATATATGTCCCCCATCCAGGACCCCTCCTGTAATATATGTCCCCCATCCAGGACCCCTCCTGTAATATATGTCCCCCATCCAAGGCCCATCCTGTAATATATGTCCCCCATCCAGGACCCCTCCCGTAATATATGTCACCCATCTAGGACCCCTCCTGTAATATATGTCCTCCATCCAGGACCCCTCCTGTAATATATGTCATCCATCCAGGACCCCTCCTGTAATATATGTCCCCCATCCAAGGCCCATCCTGTAATATATGTCCCCTATCCAGGACCCTTCCTGAAATATATCTCCCCAAATCTAAGACTCATCGTGTAATATATGTCCCCCATTCAGGACCCCTCCTGTAATATATGTCCCAATCCAGGACCCCTCCTGTAATATGTCCCCCATCCAGGACCCCTCTTGTAATATATGTCCCCCATCCAGGACCCCTCCTGTGATATATGTCACCCATCCAGGACCCCTCCTGTAATATATGTAATCCATCCAGGAACCCTCCTGTAATATATGTCCCCCATCCAGGACCCCTCCTGTAATATATGTCCCCAATCCAGGACCTCTCCTGTAATATATGTCCCCCATCAAGGACCCCTCCCGTAATATATGTCCCCCATCCAAGGCCCATCCTGTAATACATATCACCCATCCAGGACCCCTCCTGTAATATATGTCCCCCATCCAGGACCCCTCCTGTAATATATGTCCCCCATCCAAGGCCCATCCTGTAATATATGTCCCCCATCCAGGACCCCTCCTGTAATATATGTCACCCATCCAAGACCCCAACTGTAATATATGTCCCACATCCAGGACCCCTCCTGTAATATATGTCACCCATCGAGGACCCCTCCTGTAATATATGTCCCCCCATCCAAGGCTCACCCTGTAATATATGTCCCCTATCCAGGACCCCACCTGTAATATATGTCCCCCATCCAAGGCCCATCCTGTAATATATGTCCCCCATCCAAGACCCCTCCTGTAATATATGTCCCCATCCAAGGCAAATCCTGTAATATATGTCCCCCATCCAGGACCCCTCCTGTAATTTATGTCCTCATCCAAGGCCAATCCTGTAATATATGTCCCCCATCCAGGACGCCTCCTGTAATATATGTCCCCCATCCAGGACCGCTCCTTTAATATATGTCCCCCATCCAGGACCCTTCCTGAAATATATCTCCCCAATTCTAAGACCCATCGTGTAATATATGTCCCCCATCCAGGACCCCTCCTGTAATATATGTCCCCCATCCAGGACCCCTCCTGTAATATATGTCACCCATCCAGGACCTCTCCTGTAATATATGTCACCCATCCGGGACCCCTCCTGTAATATATGTCCCCCATCCAGGACCCCTCCTGTAATATATGTCCCCCATCCAGGACCCCTCCTGTAATATATGTCCCCCATCCAGTACCCCTCCTGTAATATATGTCCCCCATCCAGGACCCCTCCGGTAATATATGTCCTCCATCAAAGGCCCATCCTGTAATATATGTCCCCCATCCAGGACCCCTCCTTTAATTTATGTCCCCCATCCAAGGCCCATTCTGTAATATATGTCCCCCATCCAGGACCCCTCCTATAATATATGTTCCCCATCCAAGGCCCATCCTGTAATATATGACGCCCATCCAGGACCCCTCCTGTAATATATGTCCCCATCCAAGGCCAATCCTGTAATATATGTCCCCCATCCAGGACCCTTCCTGAAATATATCTCCCCAAATCTAAGACCCATCGTGTAATATATGTCCCCATCCAGGACCCCTCCTGTAATATATGTCCCCCATCCAGGACCCCTCCTGTAATATATGTCACCCATCCAGGACCCTTCCTGAAATATATCTCCCCAAATCTAAGACCCATCGTGTAATATATGTCCCCCATCCAGGACCCCTCCTGTAATATATGTCCCCCATCCAGGACCCCTCCTGTAATATATGTCACCCATCCAGGACCCCTCCTGTAATATATGTCCCCCATCCAGGACCCCTCCTGTAATATATGTCACCCATCCAGGACCCCTCCTGTAATATATGTCCTCCATCCTGGACCCCTCCTGTAATATATGTCCCCCATCCAGGACCCCTCCCGTAATATATGTCCCCCATCCAGGACCCCTCCGGTAATATATGTCCCCCATCCAGGACTCCTCCTGTAATATATGTCACCCATCCAGGACCCCTCCTGTAATATATGTCCCCCATCCAGGACCCCTCCTGTAATATATGTCACCCTTCCAGGACCCCTCCTGTAATATATGTCCCCCATCCAAGGCCCATCCTGTAATATATGTCCCCCATCCAGGACCCCTCCCGTAATATATGTCCCCCATCCAGGACCCCTCCTGTAATATATGTCCCCCATCCAGGACCCCTCCTGTAATATATGTCCCCCATCCAAGGCCCATCCTGTAATATATGTCCCCCATCCAGGACCCCTCCTGTAATATGTGTCACCGATCCAAGACCCCACCTGTAATATATGTCCCCCATCCAGGACCCCTCCTGTAATATATGTCACCCATCCACGACCCCTCCTGTAATATATGTCCCCCATCCAAGGCTCATCCTGTATTATATGTCCACCATCCAGGACCCCTCCCGTAATATATGTCACCCATCCAGGACCCCTCCTGTAATATATGTCCCCCGTCCAGGACCCCTCCTGTAATATATGTCATCCATCCAGGACCCCTCCTGTAATATATGTCCCCCATCCAAGGCCCATCCTGTAATATATGTCCCCCATCCAGGACCCTTCCTGAAATATATCTCCCCAAATCTAAGACCCATCGTGTAATATATGTCCCCCATTCAGGACCCCTCCTGTAATATATGTCCCAATCCAGGACCCCTCCTGTAATATATGTCCCCCATCCAGGACCCCTCCTGTAATATATGTCCCCCATCCAGGACCCCTCCTGTAATATATGTCACCCATCCAGGACCCCTCCAGTAATATATGTTCTCCATCCAGGACCCCTCCTGTAATATATGTCCCCAATCCAGGACCCCTCCAGTAATATATGTCCCCCATCAAGGACCCCTCCCGTAATATATGTCCCCCATCCAAGGCCCATCCTGTAATACATATCACCCATCCAGGACCCCTCCTGTAATATATGTCCCCCATCCAAGGCCCATCCTGTAATATATGTCCCCCATCCAGGACCCCTCCTGTAATATATGTCACCCATCCAAGACCCCACCTGTAATATATGTCACCCATCCAGGACCCCTCCTGTAATATATGTCACCCATCCAGGACCCCTCCTGTAATATATGTCCCCCATCCAGGACCCCTCCTGTAATATATGTCCCCCATCCAGGACCCCTCCTGTAATACATGTCCCCCATCCAAGGCTCATCCTGTAATATATGTCCACCATCCAGGACCCCTCCCGTAATATATGTCACCCATCCAGGACCCCTCCTGTAATATATGTCCCCCATCCAGGACCCCTCCTGTAATATATGTCATCCATCCAGGACCCCTCCTGTAATATATGTCCCCCATCCAAGGCCCATCCTGTAATATATGTCCCCCATCCAGGACCCCTCCTGTAATATATGTCCCCATCCAAGGCCAATCCTGTAATATATGTCCCCCATCCAGGATGCCTCCTGTAATATATGTCCCCCATCCAGGACCGCTCCTTTAATATATGTCCTCCATCCAGGACCCTTCCTGAAATATATCTCCCCAAATCTAAGACCCATCGTTTAATATATGTCCCCCATCCAGGACCCCTCCTGTAATATATGTCCCCCATCCAGGACCCCTCCTGTAATATATGTCACCCATCCAGGACCCCTCCTGTAATATATGTCACCCATCCTAGGCCCATTCTGTAATATATGTCACCCATTCAGGACCCCTCCTGTAATATATGTCCCCCATCAAGGACCCCTCCCGTAATATATGTCCCCCATCCAAGGCCCATCCTGTAATACATATGACCCATCCAGGACCCCTCATGTAATATATGTCCCCCATCCAGGACCCCTCCTGTAATATATGTCCCCCATCCAAGGCCCATCCTGTAATATATGTCCCCCATCCAGGCAGGACCCCTCCCATAATATATGTCACCCATCCAGGACCCCTCCTGTAATATATGTCCCCCATGCAGGACCCCTCCTGTAATATATGTCACTCATCCAGGACCCCTCCTGTAATTTATGTCCCCCATCCAAGGCCCATCCTGTAATATATGCCCCCCATCCAGGACCCCTCCTGTAATATATGTCACCCATCCAAGACCCCACCTGTAATATATGTCCCCCATCCAGGACCCCTCCTGTAATATATGTCACCCATCCAGGACCCCTCCTGTAATATATGTCCCCCATCCAAGGCTCATCCTGTAATATATGTCCACCATCCAGGACCCCTCCCGTAATATATGTCACCCATCCAGGACCCCTCCTGTAATATATGTCCCCCATCCAGGACCCCTCCTGTAATATATGTCATCCATCCAGGACCCCTCCTGTAATATATGTCCCCCATCCAAGGCCCATCCTGTAATATATGTCCCCCATCCAGGACCCCTCCTGTAATATATGTCCCCATCCAAGGCCAATCCTGTAATATATGTCCCCCATCCAGGACGCCTCCTGTAATATATGTCCCCCATCCAGGACCGCTCCTTTAATATATGTCCCCCATCCAGGACCCTTCCTGAAATATATCTCTCCAAATCTAAGACCCATCGTGTAATATATGTCCCCCATCCAGGACCCCTCCTGTAATGTATGTCCCCCATCCAGGACCCCTCCTGTAATATATGTCACCCATCCAGGACCCCTCCTGTAATATATGTCCCCCATCCAGGACCCCTCCTGTAATATATGTCCCCCATCGAGGACCCCTCCTGTAATATATGCCCTCCATCCAGGACCCCTCCTGTAATATATGTCCCCCATCCAGGACCCCTCCTGTAATATATGTCCCCCATCCAAGGCCCATCCTGTAATATATGTCCCCCATCCAGGACCCCTCCTGTAATTTATGTCCCCCATCCAAGGCCCATCCTGTAATATATGTCCCCCATCCAGGACCCCTCCTATAATATATGTTCCCCATCCAAGGCCCATCCTGTAATATATGACCCCGATCCAGGACCCCTCCTGTAATTTATGTCCCCCATCCAAGGCCCATCCTGTAATATATGTCCCCCATCCAGGACCCCTCCTATAATATATGTCCCCATCCAAGGCCAATCCTGTAATATATGTCCCCCATCCTGTACCCCTCCTTAAATATATGTCCCCCATCCAGGACCCCTCCTGTAATATATGTCCCCCATCCAGGACCCCTCCTGTAATATATGTCACCCATCCAGGACCCCTCCTGTAATATATGTCCCCCATCCAGGACCCTTCCTGAAATATATCTCCCCAAATCTAAGACCCATCGTGTAATATATGTCCCCCATCCAGGACCCCTCCTGTAATATATGTCCCCCATCCAGGACCCCTCCTGTAATATATGTCCCCCATCCAGGACCCCTCCTGTAATATATGTCACCCATCCAGGACCCCTCCTGTAATATATGTCCCCCATCCAGGACCCCTCCTGTAATATATGTAACCCATCCAGGACCCCTCCTGTAATATATGTCCTCCATCCTGGACCCCTCCTGTAATATATGTCCCCCATCCAGGACCCCTCCTGTAATATATGTCCCCCATCCAGGACCCCTCCTGTAATATACGTCCCCCGTCCAGGATCCCTCCTGCAATATATCTCTCCAAATCTAAGACCCATTGTGTAATATATGTCCCCCATCCAGGACCCCTCCTGTAATATATGTCCCCCATCCAGGACCCCTCCTGTAATATATGTCCCCCGTCCAGGATCCCTCCTGTAATATATCTCCCCAAATCTAAGACCCATCGTGTAATATATGTCCTCCATCCAAGGCCCCTCCTGTAATATATGTCCCCCATGCAGGACTCCTCCTGTTATATATGTCCCCCATCCAGGACCTCTCATGCATTATGTATCACCCATCTGGGACCCCTCCTGTAATATATTTCCCCCGTCCAGGTCTCCCATTCTGTAGGGCGTCTTGTTCAGTAGCCGGCGCTGGAGCAGGCAGCTGACTTTGGCATGCCTGCTATGGCAATGTATAATGTCACTGCATTGGGTCACCATGTGACTGGCACGCCGACGTCAGCTACCGGCCTCTGATTGGCTGGCGGCATGTATTGCAGTGCAGGGACCTAGCGGGTCTCTGCGCTGCAATATACAGTATTTCAGCTGAATGTGTGGCTTCAGATGCACATTCAGTATAAATCGGCACCGGTATCAGTTAACCCCGCCCTCCCGTTCGGGTGACGGGTACGTGGTCGCATCCTCTGCGACTGTGATTGTTACACCCCTGCTTCCAAACATAGGACATACAGGTACTGTCCTACATTAGGTACTGGTGTACAGAGCGGGCTCAAACAGCGGATGCCAGCTATGCAATACAGTCAGCACTTGCCTCTGACAGCAGAGACTGAAGTTTCGATTGCAGTTGTTTAACCATTTAAATGCCACTGTCAATCTCTTATCATAGCAAGAAATGGCCTGCCGAATACCCCCAGTTGCCACCATATTTATACTCGCATGTATTCTAGCCTTTATGCAGTTCTGATATACCATTGCAGGCTCAAGTTACCTACAGGAATTACAAAAAATAAATACAATAATAGTATAATAATAATAGTTAATTACATTTATTTTTATTTTTTTTAATCAACCCCTTTTGACCAATTAAAAAATAAAGAGATAATTAATAAACATATTTCATATTGCCACATCTGTAAAATGATGCAATTACGCTCTATGAAAATATAAAATTTAACCCCAAAAGAAGACTGTAAAAAAAAAAACAAAACTTCGTATTAGCCCAAAATGGTCTCTACACAAAAATCAACCCCCCTACACATCTCCATTAGCGAAAAAATAAAGTTCCGGGTGGTCGTAGATTATGTACAATTTTTTTAACCACTAAAATATAAAAACTATATAATATATATGATTATTGGTGTTGCCATAATCATAATGGCATGAAGAATCATGTCATGCACAACGAATGCTATAAAAATAAGACTCAAAAAGAATGGCGAAATTGTACTTTTTTCACCATTTCCTTGCACTTGGGAGTTTTTTCTTATTTTTTGGTACGTTATATGGTAAAATGAATGGCGTCATCTAAAACTACAACTCGCCATGCAAAAATAACGAACCCTCATATGTCTATGCTGATGGAAACATAAAACAGTTTATGGCTCTTGGAAGAAGAAGAAGAGAAAAAAACAAAGGCAAAAAAATAAAAATTGTCTCTAAGTGGAAGGAGTTAAACATAATATAGCAAATATAATGAAGCGGGGTCTTCAGGTATGACTGGCACATAATACAGTTTTCTGGAATAGACCCATGTACTAATATTTTGGTTGTAATCCTTGGCTCATGATACAGAGCGAGTCATACAGTGAGAGATGGAGGCCTGAAGAAGTGAAAGCGCAGACAGTGAGCAGTGACGGGGAGGACAATGAAGACAATATTACTGTGAATGTGAGTACTGTTACCATAAAGGGAAGCTATCATAAGATAATGACCTAGTGTGTAAGGTTTTGTATTATTATATTTTTTTTGCAATGCTAGTTTTAACTATCCAATCTGTATTAGAAATAAAAAATAGAAATCATGCAATTTTCACATTGGCCACCGGGGTTTTTTATAATCTAACTTCCTGTTGTTTCAGGAAACAACACATGTACATAGTCAAAATGAACAGACTCTGAATCTACCTTTTATATTGAAACATCTAATGAGCACGTTCAAAGATGTGTTTTAACCTGCATAGTTATTTAAAAACTGTTTTTCAGTGATCTGGCATAACAAGACTTTTCTCTTTCACCAATATTTAGGTCACGGAGAGAGCAGAGGTCCTGAACCGCTCCATCCAGAAGAGGTAAATATTGCTACCTGTACCCTACTTTTTTCCATGACGTAATAATGGGATAATAATAATGAATAATGCCATGTGAAAGCTCAGATTTACCTTCATATTGGACAATGGATTGCAAGAATTTATCTCTAACGGTAAAGAATTGTATAGATATAACCAGCATAATACTCAAAGTTATAGGGGGTTTCCACATCAAGAAAACTGAACCTCTTATACTTTTTTATTCTTAACACACAGTGCAGGTATTCACCATTCTCAGGTCCAGAAACAGTGATGTCACACCGACTGCTCACATCAGCGCTGCAGCCAGTCACAGGGCACAGTGTCTCTGCCAACGTAGACAGCAAGAGTAGTTTTCAAATAAGAGATTGACTGCAGCAGGATAGGAAGTATATATAGCATTATATCGACACTTCATAGTACTATTATGAAAGCACTGTATAGAGTTATTATGCTGTATATGCAGTGTATGTCAGTATTATATGGACCCTTCTTGGCACTATCATATAGGCACTGTATACTGTTATTAGGTAGGTAGTATATGTCAGTGTTATATGGACCCTTCATGACACTATTGTGTAGTCACAAAATATTATTATTATATAGACAGCATACAGTATGTCAGTGTAATACAGTGTAATATGAACCCTCAATTGCTATATTAGGTGGGCACTGTATACTGTTATTAGGTAGGTGGTATATGTCAGTATTATATGGACCCTTCTTGGCACTATCATATAGACATTGTATTATGTTATTATATAAGTAGTATTTACTAGTGTTACATGGACACTTCATGACACTATAGTGTAGGCACAGTATAGTCTTATTATATAGGCAATTTATATAACTTCATGATATTATCACTTGGGCAGTATATATCACTGTTATATTAGACTAGTGTTCTGGCCATGGAACTTTTTCCCTGGTTTTGCTATTACAGACTTAACGATAAGATGTCCGGTCAAAAGAGAATCTGATTATCACCAATGTTTTCTCTATCACCTGCTATTTTGGAATGGTAGCCAATAGATCAGTTGAGATCTGACTCCAGCACCGCACCTATTAACTCGTGAAATGTGCGCCGCGGCCTCTTCATTGTTTCAGAGTCACGACCACGAAATAATGTACAGTGCTATGACTCATAGTGCCATACATTTTGTCGTGGTCGTGTTTGGTAATGCAGCTCTCTGCAGCTCAGTCCCTTTCGAGAGAATGACCAGAGCTACAATAGTAGGCACAACCACTACAGAGCTGCATCTGGTGCGCGATTAGGCCGGCACAGCTCACTTGCCCCTTCAATCAGCTGATCTTCGGGGGTATTAGGAGATAGGCTTCCACAAATCTGTTATTAGCAACCTATCCCAAGTATAGGTCATGAATCCTAAACCCCCCAAATACCTTAAAGTGTAAGAGCAGTGTCAGGGAACTTTTCAGGATAAGCTGTCATGTCCGTGTACATGAGGTATAACACTGTTTTCGGTCCTTATATGACTCGTATTCTGCATTTTTAGCCGTTTTTCACCCTCACTATTTTTTCTTTGGGTGCTGTGCCTTTTTCTCCATCCAGCTTATCCCTCTCCATAGTCTTTTCTAGGGACTGCAGACAGATTTGTTGACAGATTTAAGGCTACGTTCACATTTGCGTTGTGCTCCGCAGCATCGGCGCCGCAACGCACAACGCAAACAAAAACGCAGCAAAACGCATGCACAACGCTGCGTTTTGCGCCGCATGCGTCCTTTTTTTTATTGATTTTGGACGCAGCAAAAATGCAACTTGCTGCGTCCAATGCGCCCGGACGCGTGCGCCGCAGGGACGCATGCGGCGCAAAACGCAAGTGCGACGCATGTCCATGCGCCCCCATGTTAAATATATATATAAATAATATGACGCATGCGGCGACGCTGCGGCGCCGACCGCAAATGTGAACGTAGACTAAGCAATTTTTGAGATCGAATGATCATGTAGGAAACAAAAACACTACTGATCAGTGGAGAAAGATGCAGATTTGTCCAATAAGATATATTACCAAGTTTTTTAATCTTCACTTTTACAATTGATTTATGGAAAAAAGTGTACTTGCAATGTAATTATTATCCTGTACATCGTTAATGCACATTGTCCACCTCCTTTTCATCCTTTCCCTTGGTTACTTTACCCTGAAATGTGAACTTTCTTTCTTCCATACAGCAATAGTATTAAGAGAAGTGAGCCACCTCTTCCAATACACAAAATTGATGGCCTCCTGGAGCAGTACACACATGCTATAGAGGTATGAACAATGCCAATGTGACCCAGGGATGAGAATCAATAACTGATAAATTCTTATTATTATTATTATTATATACTAATGTGGTTCATCAAGCACTCAGGTTTTATCAGAGATTGATGATCACACAGTTGCTTCTTACCTTAAATTTCCTTTGCAGACATCATCTAAAACAGGTCGCTTAGTTCGTCAGCCGTCTCTAGAAATACTGAGTCCTGCCGATGCCGTGTCAAGCAAGAAGAACATGTGGGAGTCAGGGGAAGTCACCACTGCATCTAAGTTATCCCCTTGCAAGGTAACACTTTGCAGATATTGTTTAACAGTAAGGCTCTGTCCATATGTCCCGTTCCGTTTTTGGAGAGGACAGACAGATTATGTGGTTAATTTTGCATCATCCATTTAGTGTCACTTTTTTAGATTGGAAAAAGAAGTCTTGCTTAATTTTCTTAGGTTCTAAAAACCTGGAACCCAGATGGACCCCATAATAATGAATAGAGCCCCTATGCTTCCGTTTCCATAACATAATTCAACAGATCACCTATTCCATTTATCTGTTATTGAAACGGAACAGAACATCAGAAAAGAGGAACATCCTAATGGATGTGTGAACAGGACCTAAAATGCATCATCAATGAGGAATGATTCCAGCCAAAAATGTAGGTTCAACATCAAATACATCTTTTGTGAGCCTTAAACGCATCATCACTGTGGGATGATTCCAGACAAAAATGTAGGTTCAACATCAAATACACCTTTCGCGGTCCTAAAATGCATCATCAATGAGGGATGATTCCAGCCAAAAATGTAGGTTCAAAATCAAATACATCTTTTGTGAGCCTTAAACGCATCATCACTGTGGGATGATTCCAGACAAAAATGTAGGATCAACATCAAATACATCTTTCATGGGCCTTAAACGCATCATCAGTGTGGGATGATTCCAGCCAAAAATGTAGGTTCGACATCAAATACATCTTTCGTGGGCCTTAAACGCAGACAGAAATGTAGGTTCAATATCAAATACACCTTTCGTGGTCCTAAAATGCATCATCAATGAGGGATGATTCCAGCCAAAAACGTAGGTTCAACATCAAATACTCCTTTTGTGAACCTCCCCAGGTTTAGATTTTGGAGGATCAGCTGTACAAATACAGGGCCATAACGTGATAACTGCTCATTTCCAGATTTGTAGGACAGGGGATAGTGTTCTTGGCGCCATTTAATAACCTTGGGAGACTGATCTCAGGGAAACAGTGATGAGATGACCTGGACTGTGTTGCTTAATTATTATAGTTTGGAACTTTAAATCAACCTTTTGCCACATAAGGCTTCATTCATTCACTCATTTATTCATCACGGTAATTTACTCATCTATCCACTCAATAATTCATTCTATCATTCATTCGTGAAGTCAGTTAGAGTGTAAATGGTAGGATTTTCAGTGGTTGGAGGGATTTTCATTACGGCTAATGACACATTGAGGACTGTCCCGTTACCTGATGACTTTGATCTAACCTAGAGTTGCCGTATGGCAATTATTTGTCTACAATGCAATCCATGCATCGATGCAACATCATGAGCTTTCTTTCTATCATGTCGGAGGTCTACCTCTGTGACCCTTATCCTAACAAATGCCCCCCTAACATAAAAGGATGATCCCAGTATCAGAGATATCACTGTAATGGTGTATCTAACAGCTGATGATTTATCATATTCTACAGGACACAGAAGGCATAAACATTGGCGTATCGGACATGATTAACCAGTGGGGCAAAGGGAAATCGGAAACAGACAGCCATGCAGCATCTCCAAAAGTTCCGGTAAGTTAGATCTTCAATGAACATCTGAGTATATGGGTGAGGAAGGGAAGATGGACGATCACACTTGTTACCTTCTTTGTATTGTAGGAGGTGAAGCCTGGAGAAGTTCTCAGCAAAAAGAGCTTATGGGAGCAGAACTCTAAGTCAGTGCAGGGTAATAAGGTAAACTGTCCATATACTCAGGCTGATATTATAAGGCTTAGTCTACGCAGCGACTTTGGCCGCGACACAAGTCCCATGGCCAAAAATTGCAAGGTGTTGCCACTACATTGCAGCGCAATACAAGTAAAAGGGGTGTGACTGTGACTCAGTAGGTATCGCAAACTCGACAAGCAAGTTGCAAAAGATTGTACCCGGCTGGATTTTTTGTGACTCGTTTGCTGCGGTTGTGGTACCCTCAGGGTAGCGGTGACACCGAGCAATCTTTGGCTACACGACATGTGTTGCAGCAATAGTTGCTGTGTGGTCCCAGCTGATGATCTGGACCATTTGTTAGTTATATTATATATAGAAACTGTGTGCAATTACTGTATATATATATAATATGTGTGTGTGTGTGTGTGTGTGTGTGTGTGACAAATCCGCCGTTGTTTAGTGAATCCACATTGCTAATCAGACAGTCTATGCTCCTATCGCACTAGCTGGCTAGTTCATGATTCTCCATTTTGCTCTACTCTCAATACTCCTTAAAGAGAAAATCAGCTTAAAGAAGTTTTTAATCATATTATATTGACGACTTGTCCCAGGGATAGGTCATCAGTGTCAGATCTTTTGGGGGGCTGGCACGCGGCTGCCCACTCTACCATCTGTTTTCAGCTTTGGCTGGAGTCGAAGTGCCCAGTGCCCAGCGCTATTCACCATGTAGTGGCCATTCCTGGGTACTGCAGCTCGGCTCCTGTTAATGTGAGCAGCAGCTGATCTAGAGCACTTGTAAAGATGGACGGGGCAGATGGCTGTTCTTCTCATGGATACACTGGACTAAACTATGTATCTGCTATATTCACCTCTATGGAGGATGTAAAGACAGTGCTGCTAGTAAAATTATAGCACGCACCCAACTCACCTCTGTCCTAGTGCTTACACGCAGAGGGTCACCATTTACATTACATGCGTGTAGCTAATATACAAAAATCTGGTTTGACCCTATTGTTTGACCCTATCTGCAAAGAGCCACCCTAGGACCACGACTGCTGCCTAAACAGCCTGTCAATCACCTAAGCATTGAGCAAAATACTCATTTGTTGGGTGAAATTATTTTTAAGCTTGCTTAAAATCGTTGTTCTCGGCAGCACATCATCCTGTGTAAGCAGGACATGTGCTGCCGAGAACAAGGATATTCTGTGTGCACAGAATGATTATATTATCAATTGTTCTGTGTACATGGAAGCAGTCTGTTAAACTATTGCTGATCGGCTTACATGTAGAAAATTGTTGGTTGCTTAATGGTCATGTGTCGGCCATTGTAAATGCACCCAGTGTGTTTTCCATAAAAAATGCCGATATTGGAGCCGGGCTGTCCATGGCTCTGAGACGTTCCTCTAAGTGTAGACTCTGGTCATCAGAATTTACCTGTGACTTATTGAGAATATAAGTAGAGCGATTTTCCCCAATTTTTTATTAATTGGATAATTTTATTAATTTAGCAAATATTCACAAGATGTATCATAATTATACATATAATTTTTATTACAAAGAGGGCTCAAAAGTCTCCAAACATAGGGAAATGGTCGTTTACATCACAAGCTGGCTTAGAAACACATGCTGTGATATTTCTTTGAAGGATGCGTTTCTCCTATAGATAGACCACATCCAGTGTGTACAGCAGCGTAATTGACTTGTGAATCTGTTTTTTCAAGTGAATTATGTTTTATTTCTTTTTTTTTTTTTTTGCTACTACATGGCCTGCAAGTCTTTCCTGATGTGGCAGTGACAAAGAAAGGGGAGGCAATAGCAGAGATTAAAGTGGTCCTCTATAATATTGTGCTGAATATTGCTATTTTATTGAATATGCCACCGTGTTTTTGTCATGTAGCAGCAGAGACCCTGATTCCATTTGTGTGTCTGTTACTGAGCTGCTTGCTGTAGTTTTGATAAAATCACTGTTTTACTAGCAGGGGATCATTTATAGAGGACTAGTAAATTTGCTTGCTGTATTCATGAGCTCAGTATAACCCCGCCTCTGCCACTGATTGGCAGCTTTCTGACTATGCACAACGTACACTAGAAAGCAGCCAATCAGTGGTGTGGGCGGGGTTATAGAGAGCTCATCATTCAGAGAACCGCTATATCTGTAGAAGAGAAAACAAGGATTTTATCAAAACTGCAGCAAGCAGATGTTTCTATGGTGTGTAGACACTTACCTCATAGGGGGCATCACAAGACCGCACTGAGGCTTGCTATTATGTATGGAGACTTCTGAATATCCGATATCTTAAAACTTTACAATACAAAAAGGCAACTCAGGAATTAATTTGTGACCATGTGTCCAGTGATTAATTATATATGTAAATGTTGGGTAATTGCAAAAAAGAAATCCATGATGAGAGGATGAAACATTCACGCCTGACTGACCTTTGATGTGGTCTTTCCCACAGAGTGTGACGGCAAAATACAAATTTGTTCCAACTGGACATGGAAAATATGAAAAGGTCCTGGTGGAAGATCCTTGATGAGGTAACCAAAAAAATCCTTCTAAGCATCTTTCTTTTCATTCTCTGTATGTAATGCTCATTTTCCTGAAAGAGGCGGCCCTTCAACAATATTTATCTTCTGTTCACATGTATGATTGCTGGGGTAACCGCCACTGAGACCCCCATATTCACAAGAGCAGACGCACGATATCCTCTGAATGGAGAGGTCATCTTGTATGTCATTGTCTATGAGCGGTCAGTTTTCTCCGCCAGTCTCATGCCGGTCCCCCGCTTACTTTTCTGTGAATAGATGACAAACCTTATTTGTGGGCCAATCCCTTTAACTCTCCTATCAGTTTTCAATCTGTCCTTCTAACGCAGTGTTGCACAAATGAGTAACCTTCAGCAGTCTGACTGTTCATTGGACACAGTTAAAAGTAAGCACCATTCAAGGGTTAAAGAGTAACTGTCATTTTCTTTTCTTTTAAAAATATAAAAAATAAAAGTTTTTAATATATATTATCAGAGAAAGCCGGTTATCCCCTCCTTGACTGACCATTTATTCTGAAAATGCTCAGTTAACGGGTAAAATCTGACTGGAGGGAAAACAGACTTTCCTATTACTGAGATAGGAGATGACAGTTGGTGCTTATAAGGTTCTATGGAGAGCTATAACTGTCACCTCAGGAGAACTTGCAGCAGAATGTCTGTCTCCTCCTCTAACTCCTCCCCCTTTTCATTGCATTTTTAAAGCACCAACTGTCACCTCAGGAGAACTTGCAGCAGAATGTCTTTCTCCACCTCTAACTCCTCCCCCTTTTCATTTCATTTTTAAAGCACCAACTGTCACCTCAGGAGAACTTGCAGCAGAATGTCTTTCTCCACCTCTAACTCCTCCCCGTTTTCATTTCATTTTTAAAGCACCAACTGTCACCTCAGGAGAACTTGCAGCAGAATGTCTGTCTCCTCCTCTAACTCCTCCCCCTTTTCATTGCATTTTTAAAGCACCAACTGTCACCTCAGGAGAACTTGCAGAAGAATGTCTGTCTCCACCTCTAACTCCTCCCCCTTTTCATTGCATTTTTAAAGCACCAACTTTCACCTCAGGAGAACTTTGAGCAGAATGTCTTTCTCCACCTCTAACTCCTCCCCCTTTCATTGCATTTTTAAAGCACCAACTGTCACCTCAGGAGAACTTTCAGCAGAATTTCTGTCTCTGCCTCTAACTCCTCCCCCTTTTCATTGCATTTTTAAAGCACCAACTGTCACCTCAGGAGAACTTGCAGCAGAATGTCTGTCTCCACCTCTAACTCCTCCCCCTTTTCATTGCATTTTATTTTTAAAGCACCAACTGTCACCTCAGATGAACTTGCAGCAGAATGTCTGTCTCCTCTTCTAACTCCTCCCCCTTTCATTGCATTTTAAAAGCACCAACTGTCACCTCAGGAGAACTTTCAGCAGAATTTCTGTCTCCGTCTCTAACTCCTCCCCTTTTTCATTGCATTTTTAAAGCACCAACTGTCACCTCAGGAGACTTGCAGCAGAATGTCTGTCTCCGCCTCTAACTCCTCCCCCTTCCATAGCATTTTTAAAGCATCAACTGTCACCTCCTATCTCAGTAATGGGGAAATCTCTATTCAATGAAGACAGATTTTACCTGTGAATTGAGAGTCCTGGAGGAGAAAGAAGCAGATTTCTCTGATAAAATATAGTACACAGTTGCATATTTTCATGTGTATTATTATGAAATAAAAATGAAAGCGACCTTTACTCTTTAAGTTTGGAAAGCTTGTTCCCTGTAAGTTCATTGGTTTGGTAGTGATCAGATCATGCACCTCTAGGAGGAACCAAATATGTACAAGAAGGTTCAACTGGAACCAGTGGTGAGACTAAATCAAAGAATGCACTGATGAAGCGAGATCCATACTTCCTATATAATCGATACATTATATTTAAGGTTTGAGATCGAATTACTCGTCTTAAAGGGTTTGTCCAGTGAAAACAAGGGTAGGTGGTAACTTGCTGATCGGTGAGGGACCAGTTGGGTTGGGCTTGTACCGATCGGCAGAATGGGGAATTTGTTTTCCCTGATGGGGAACTTTTATCCCTGATCCACCACTATATTCCTTCTCTATGGGCTGCTGGGAGAAGCCGAGCACAGCGATAGGCAGCCCCATAGGGAGTGAACATTTGCATTGCCACTCCATTCTATCGGGATATACATTTCCCATTCTGCCAATTGGTGCAGGTCCTAGTGTTCGGACCCTCACAGATCAATAGGACATACCTTATTTTCACTTATTTATCCCTTCTGTCTATGATATTAGAGCTTGCTTTGCATAAGCCAAAGGTAGAATAAGTGTCTAATAATGCTGATGTCCCATATTAATGCGCCAGGAAGATGACCGGAATGACTGCCTAGTGAAGACAATGTCACCTTCTGAATGGATATTCTAAATTATTATCTTCTCCTACAGAATATCTCTGCATGTTACTGTAGGCTTCATGCACACAACCGCGTCATGCCCTTATTTTGTGTTAAGCCATATTGCAGTGCCTGGAGCCTTTAGTAACCCTTCTTGGACCTTCGGTCTCATACTGTGGCACTGTATTAGTTGTATGGCCTCTGTTCCCTGATATACAGGCTTCATGCACTTCGTTTTCATTTTTTTTCTTTCTAATTTGACAATGCAAAGAAAACCAAAATGGGCTGAAGTGCAGATGTTGCCCCCTACTGACTCATGTGTACTTTAACACCTTCTTACAGTTCTCTTTTCGTACCGAACCCGTCATTAATATTTTTAGTAGAACCTGCCATGCTAGACAAAGTGAACCATTAAATTGCACTTGAGTATGAATTATGTGTGAACCAATACACAGCAATAACAAAATAGTACGGAGATACAAAAAAGGGTAGAACATTATTTATGTAGAGGACATTGTGCATGCAGAAGGTCAGGGGAAGTCTTATGGGTGGTCTTCCCTCACTGTTTCATATCACCGTCGACTGCTTTCTTCTCATCCTGCTGCTTATCATCCTCCCCTCGAATGCTCCACCCGGATGCGGTCCTGTTGAAACTGCTTGACACCTCTTTTTCTTTCTCCGCTACTCTCCTATGGAAGAAAGCGGTCACTCTACGCAAGGGCCGTGCTGCAGCTTCTTTTAGTTTTCTAGCATCAAACCGAGGCCGGTTCAGAAGAAGGGGCAAACGGGAGCGGAAAAAAGGAAGTGGTGGGGGAGCTGTTTGCCCGGGCTTCTCTGGCTCCTTACTTGATGTAGCCATACGGTAGAGTAAGGCATCCCACATCTTGTTAGCACGATTGGTTTTACTCTGCTGAGTACCTTCTGTAGTGTCTCTTTTCTCTCCTTCTGATTTCTCAGTTTTGTCCTCCTTTGTGTTTTGTGCTTCCGGAAAGTTTGGCTCCTCTGGTTCAACCACAAGGTGCTTAACAAGTCTTGCCCATCCACCGCCTGGCTTCTTCCTAGGTGCCTTAGGTTTCTCAGGGAGTTTCAAGATAGTTATTTCCTCTGACTTGGGAACCAGTTCTATTTTAGGAGAATTTTCTATACTTGAGGTTACATTGGTAGCTCCAGTTGTTTTTGGAGAAATGGTGACTTCAACAGAAACAGCTTTGACTGTGACTTTTGATTGTCCATCAGGATAGTCCGTGGACTTGTCTGTTGTCCTAGAAACTTTGGCCGAATTACCATGTGGGATCTCAACTACCTTGGAAACATGATGTACAGTCTCTTTCTTATCTGTCACCTCTGTAGCTATCTTTGTAGGTATCGACACTTTTGGCTTATTTTCTGACCTAGGACTACATTTGTTGGGGTTGTCTGTAGACTCTTGCTGATCAGGTATAGATCTGGGACAGCTAGAACCCTTTGATAAATTTGTGTCCTCACATATTGGTGTGGAAAATCCATTAATTTGTATTTCATTCACAGTCTCATCTATTTTAGGGGAAAGAGGCTCTGGGTTGTTTCCATTTGTCTCCTGTACAGTTATAGTAGGGGGACTTAGGATCTGAAGTTGAGGTACAATTGGTTGTTTTGGAGTCATTTCTATGGCTTTTGGCGTGCAAGGTCTTGGACTGCTGTTAGCAATGACCCTTGGCGATAAACGATCAGGGGTGTTACCTTGTGGATATAGGAACATGATATTAGGAGAGCTGGGTCTAAATGGGAGCGGTGACGGTGTGTCAGGAACTGGGCTAGGACTTAGATACTGGCTGAGACTTTGCTGCTCACTTACAGTGAAGGTAAACTTCTGCTTGGGGTAAGGAGAAGGCGCCCGATGGGTTACTGCCTTGAACTGAAATCGTGGAGGTAGGGTTATGGAAGGAGGTCTCTTGTGTTTCTGAGGAGCTGAAGATTCATGACTTTCCAAATCAGCTTCACTGACAGGAGAAAGGGTTGCACGGTAGGACTTGGTGGCAAGTGTCGGAGAAGCTTGTACTCCACTTTTCTTTGCAGTTTTCCGTAGAAGACGCTGAAGCTTTGCATTGTCTTTACGTGGCTTTGGGGGAGTTGGTGGAGGAGCAGGGGAAGGAGGGCCTGGATTTTCTAGTGGGGTCACTGTAAGCAGCATGGTGGAACCTGAAGAGAGAATAATAAAAAAATAACTTTCTTTTAGCTTTATGTCTGTCATTTCACTGTAACATGAATTTGCGTATAAGGCTCTGTTCACATGTCTAATAGTAATTTCCATTTTTTCTATCTGTTTTAGAGTCATAAAAACGGAAACAAGAATGTTCCCATACAGGAACCATTCCTTTGAATGAGATCGCTAGGGACATAAAATGTCTTCCATTTGCCTCCTTTCCTTCTGCTCTCTGTTTTAGCTGGATCAAAACAAGCGTACTCCGCAAAATTATTTTTGGTCTGTCCAAAAAAAAACTGACAGCAACTGAAGTATATGGTAACAGATCATATCGTGTTGTCATACGTGAAGGGATCGTTTTTTTAGCATGGACCAAAGACAGGACACTAGAGGAGTTCAGAGATGCCGCCAGTAAAAAAACAGAACAAAAGCTGATGCAATAAGAAAACCAAAGTGTATGTTTTTAAGAAGAGCGTTTTATTCATTCATTTTCTTAAAGACAGATCTGTTTAAAAACAGAAACTTTGGCTTAAATTTTGCTCTGTTTGCAACGGGTCCATTTTTTAAAATACTGGATTCATTACAGATGTGTTGTAGATATGGTGAATTATTGGTGCAATAAGGCAAAGTCCACCCATGGCGGCATTTTTTTCTGCAGCGATAAAGTTCCACGTGCCTTCAAATTTTCATGTCCCTTTAGATACCATTTCTCATTCTCCACCTGCGGAGAGCGCTGTGGATCCAATATCGGGTCACACATACTCTTATATGCGTTTGTCTTATAGATCTGTGTTCCAGTCCCCATGTGAACACTGCAAGCATGTAGCACCGCTACCTTTTCTTATTTTTTATGCTACCATTTACCCTGTCGCCTAGCCATAAGTGATGCATTTGAAGATGGATATATACAGCATCATGTACAATATAATTTGTATTCTATTAATATGAAAGTGTATTTTTAGCATAAAAGGGGATTTCCATTTTCAGGAAAGTGAACCTCAGACATTTAAATTAAAAAAAAGAATTACAAGAAGAGCAGGTATTCACCCTCCATGAATCCAGCGCCATCTTCCTGCCGCTGCACGGGTCTCTATGTATTAGCAGCAGTAACCTCACACTGACAGCATAGAACACAGCTGAAGCCAACTACTAAGCACAGCGACTGAGCCAAGATAGACGGCACAGCCACTACGCTCATTGATTAGCGACAGCGGTGATTTCCACTGCTGACGTTATGTCACCGCTGCAGCCAAAATGTCGCGTTCCGAGCAGCTGCAGTGGGTGTCTCACGATCACTCATCAGGAGCGCACTGCTACCCAAGCTCCCAGCATCCTGCTTGCTCTCTTGCTTGATTGACAGCTCAGACCAGTTGCACTGTTGCGCTATTAGCCCGGTCTGTGCCCTTTCCAATGCTGATATATGAAGCAGCCTGGCCTTTGCAGCTCTGGAGGAGAGAAGTTGCACTAAACTGTCCAGATCGGGAGCTAACAATGTGACACAGGCAGCTTCAAAGCAGCACGAACAAGCGCTACTGAAAAGAGCTTGTCTGCTCGGCTCATGTTTGGCCACTGCTGCTGGGCTGTAGAGGTGGCTGGTATCCTGGACAACTAGCTGTAACTAATAAAATTAAATATCACTATGTTATTAAGAAAGGAGAAGATTTTTAATAATACAAGCACTTTGAAATTGTACGCAAAAATGAGAATAACCCTTTAAAGGGGTAGTCCAGGATTTTAACATTGTTTGCCTATCCTTAGGTTAGGTCAACAATATCTGATCGATGGGTTTGCAACACCCGACATCCCAGCCTAACAGCTGTTCTCAGAGCTGGCAGCAGCTGGAACTGCACAATTACAGAGGTGCACAGTTTCAGAGCTGCACAGTTTCAGAGCTGCACAGTTTCAGAGCTGCACAGTTACAGAGCTGCACAGTTACAGAGCTGCACAGTTACAGAGCTGCACAGTTACAGAATTGCACAGCTACAGAGCTGCACAGTTACAGAGCTGCACAGTTACAGCGCTGCACAGTTACTGAATTGCACAGTTACAGAGCTGCAGTTACAGAGCTGCACAGTTACAGAATTGCACAGCTACAGAGCTGCACAGTTAAAGAGCTGCACACAGCTGCACAGTTACAGAGCTGCACAGTTACAGCGCTGCACAGTTACAGAATTACACAGTTACAGAATTGCACAGTTACAGAGCTGCACAGTTACAGCGCTGCACAGTTACAGCGCTGCACAGTTACAGCGCTGCACAGTTACAGCGCTGCACAGTTACAGAATTGCACAGTTACAGGGCTGCAGTTACAGAGCTGCACAGTTACAGAATTGCACAGTTACAGAGCTGCACAGTTACAGAGCTTCACAGTTACAGAATTGCACAGCTACAGAGCTGCACAGTTACAGAGCTGCACAGTTACAGAATTGCACAGCTACAGAGCTGCACAGTTAAAGAGCTGCACACAGCTGCACAGCTACAGAGCTGCACAGTTACAGAATTATACAGTTACAGAATTGCACAGTTACAGAGCTGCACAGTTACAGAGCTGCACAGTTACAGCGCTGCACAGTTACAGCGCTGCACAGTTACAGCGCTGCACAGTTACAGAACTGCACAGTTACAGAGCGCACAGTTACAGAGCTGCACAGTTACAGAATTGCACAGTTACAGAGCTGCACAGTTACAGAGCTGCAGTTACAGAGCTGCAAAGTTACAGAGCTGCACAGTTACAGAATTGCACAGCTACAGAGCTGCACAGTTACAGAGCTGAACAGTTACCGAATTGTACAGTTACAGAGCTGCACAGTTATAGAGCTGCACACAGAGCTGCACAGTTACAGAGCTGCACAGCTACAGAGCTGCACAGTTATACAGCTGCAGTTACAGAGCTGCACAGTTACACAGCTGCACAGCTACAGAGCTGCACAGTTACAGAGCTGCATAGTTACAGAGCTGCACAGCTACAGAGCTGCACAGTTACAGAGCTGCATAGTTACAGAGCTGCACAGCTCTGTTGACTGTATAGGGGCTGCGGCTGAGTACTGCACATCTGCCCCCTATTTAAATCAATAAGAGGCCTCGGTCACAGCCACTATGCCGTTGATGGAGCTGTACTGTGCTGCTTCGTAATGGGAACAGCTGATCGCCGGGAGTGCCGAGTGTCGTACCGACGCTGTTCAGACATTGACGACCTATTCTAAGGATTAGATGGATTAGTAATCAGTAAAAGTCTAGATAACATTTTCCTTTCTAATTCTTTTCTAGGATCCTGGATAAAAATCATGAAAAGAACAAAATCCATCTTTCTAATGCTGAAATATGGAGTCCTGCTGCCTTCTCTCAACCTGGATGCATCACTCCACCCTCCGAGCTTCGCCCTGTATTCTTTTGGACCAATGTATTAAAGTACTACAAGTCACAGCACAGCTCCACTCTGGAGAACTGGCATGACAAACCAGCCTAAGTACTGATCTCAGGAGTAACACATATCCAAGGTCAAAATGTGTGACCTCTGAGTCCAGTCAAACTTTGCAAGACTCCTCATTGCTTCTAGGCCATCAGTTCGTTATTTTATGATCTTGTAGCTTCATGTCAGTTTTCTTACTTTTCTTACCTTTTTATGTGCTGCTTCAGCTTTCAGCAGTATTGAATTTCCTGCACTCTGATTTTGAAAATTACAACCATATAAAAGCCAATAATAAGTGGTAATTAGGTCCATATTTGCTGGTACAAACTGGACTTAGATAGGAAAATCCTATACGGCACTCCAGTAAGATATGGTGAGGTGTCCTATTAGGGTTCCAATCCTTGAGTGGTAGTAAGACTAAAACTCGGCAGGATGCGCGGCAATAGATGGGATATTTATGTACAATTCAACCAGTATGGAAAAACAGCTTATGACGCTACAGTCCAATATGGACCTTCATCAGATAATTTCTGGGGTGACGTAGTAAGAAATTTGAGTTATGGAACTCACAGTCTGCTGGTTGAGGGTCAATGGACTGCCTCATCAGGAGAAGTAGATGCTATCAGTCCTGGAATATTGTGGCTATGTCACTTTACCCCAGCAATTATCTGATGAAGGTCCATATTGGACCGAAACGTCGTAAGCTGTTTTCCCATACCTGTCGAATTGTAAATTAATATCCCATCTATTTCCATGCATCCTACTGACTGCCGAGATTTACTCATACTAACAAACAGGACTTAGGCACAACATCAACAGTATATAGTACACATCAGTATACAGTCCTCTTACTGACTCAGCCAAGAAAAGCAAAAAAGTCACAGGATGTCCAAACCACCCAATCACTGGGCGGTCTTTTTTAACAACTTTTTTTATGCTTTATAAATAAAAAAAATGAAACAAAAAAACACAGAAATATCTGTAATATGGTGTGTGTTTTATTCATTGAAGTATTCCTTATTTATTGTTTTAGCTTCGGAGAACATTTATTCTACCCAGTTAATTTTCCAAAAAGCCTCTAAAAAAGAAGAGAGCTAGATCCTGTTTAGATTTTAATGAGATTAATTCAATCGATCTGACGGATCCTTATAACCTATAATTAGTGCTGGTGGTTAGGCTCTGCTATGTCTCCCAATGACGTCCAAATTTATGGTGATAGTTTACACTATGCAATGCACTGTGTTAGGCCGCTGCTGTTTGGCAATAAACTTACTGGGACTGCAGTCATTACTAGCTTCTTTACCCAGGCCCAGCTGGCTTTGGATGCACCCTCAATGATCTGTAATGTGTAAGCAGCCATTGTTGTCACCAACGCAAGTCCTGGATACACAGGATGATGAGCTGCCGAGAAGTATGACTTTTCTTGTGCAGCAAAAAAAAGATCGTTTCACCCGACGAACAAGCATTTTGCTCATTCATCATATGATTGGCAGCCTGTTTGCATAGTACCACTATTGGGAAATTAGGAACGCTCGTTCACAATAATTGCACAGTGTAAGTGGGCTGTTAAGCATTAGATAGGTTATCAATGTTTGATTTGTGGGGATATGACCTAGGGGATCTTTTTTGACTAACACAACAGAAAGGTCATGGTGCTCCTGTAAGTACTCTAATAGAGAAATACTACAAAGGCCTCCAAACACATTAAACTAATGTCGGTTCAACCTGATGATAGAAACAGGTTCGTCCGACAATCTACTGCGTGCAGACTACCGATGTCATCTGTTGATTTTTTTTTGTTCTTCGGGAGATAAGAACAGTCTGGCAGCTGCTCTCTCATAGAGACGGGGGCACTCGGCAGAGCCAGTGCTCTTCTGTATGGGAGAGTCGGCGAGGAAGCTGACGGCTAAATGATAGGTCTAACCATGGTTCGGCTGCCAGCCATCTAAAGTGTACGGCGGCTTAACACAAAATCTGTACTGGACATGGCAGGTACTGGGTTCTACAATCTAGAAACCAGTGTAATAGCCAGGGCAAAAACCCTTTACACTTAGGCCCTATTCACTTTGCGCTTACAGAGCGTGTCCAGGGGTTTCCTTCAGACTTTCTAAAAAATGGGAATCGGATTCCCTGACGGAGCTATACAGTACAAAACACACAGACTCCGTAACAGCTTTTTTGCTAATGGCATCTGTCTTTTCAGAAGGGCGCTACATTTGCTAGACGTCGAAGCTTGAAAATTTCAATATACATGGTGGATCTATTGCAGAATTTAACTAAATAACCTCCTGAATGATTGTGCAACTGTCTTATCTCTAGTTTGAAAGAGGTTGACAGGGACTGTCATATGTGTTCGACAATCTACAATCTGGTTTCCGCCCCCATCACTCAACTGAGACTGCCCTGACCAAAATCACTAACGACCTACTTACCGCCAAAGCTACTGGACAATACTCTGTGCTCCTCCTTCTAGACCTGTCCTCTGCTTTTGACACAGTTGACCACTGCCTCCTACTGCAGATCCTCTCCTCCTTTGGCATCAAAGACCTCGCCCTATCCTGGATCGCCTCGTACCTTTCCAACCGCACATTCAGCGTCTCCCACTCCCACACTACCTCCTCATCCCACCCTCTCTCTGTTGGAGTCCCCCAAGGCTCTGTTCTAGGACCCCTACTCTTCTCAATCTATACACTTGGCTTGGGACAACTCATAAAGTCCCATGGATTTCAGTACCACCTCTATGCTGATGACACTCAAATCTACTTCTCTGGCCCAGACGTCACCGCTCTGCTGTCCAGAATCCCAGAGTGCCTATCAGCCATATCCTCCTTCTTCTCCTCTCGCTTCCTCAAACTCAATGTGGACAAATCTGAACTCATCATCTTTTCTCCATCCCACAAATCTTCCTTACCTGACCTATCTATCGCAATCAACGACATCATGCTTTCCCCCGTACCCGAAGTCCGCTGCCTCGGAGTAACCTTCGACTCTGCCCTGTCCTTCAAACCGCACATCCAAGCTCTTTCCACCTCCTGTCGCCTCCAGCTCAAAAATATCTCCAGAATCCGTCCTTTCCTCAACCCTCAATCTACTAAAATGCTTGTGCATGCCCTCATCATCTACCGCCTTGACTACTGCAACATCCTTTTCTGTGGCCTCCCTGCTAACACCATTGCACCTCTCCAGTCCATCCTTAACTCTGCTGCCCGACTAATCCATCTCTCTCCTCGCTACTCCTCCGCTTCCCCCCTCTGCAAATCTCTTCACTGGCTCCCATTCCCTCAGCGTATCCAGTTCAAATTACTAATACTGACCTACAAAGCCATCCATAACTTGTCTCCTCCATATATCTCTGAACTAATCTCCCGACATCTTCCCTCACATAATCTCCGGTCCTCCCAAGACCTCCTTCTCTCCTCCACACTTATTCGCTCCTCATCCAATCGCCTCCAAGACTTTTCCCGAATATCCCCCATCCTCTGGAACTCTGCCCCAACACGTCCGACTATCAACCACAGTCGGATCCTTCAGACGGAACCTGAAAACTCATCTCTTCAGGAAAGCCTACAGCCTGCACTGACCTCGCTGCCTCCTCATCACTACCGAAGCTACCGCCTCACCAACACCGGAGATCCCGCAACCCCCAACCTACTGTCTCCCCCATAATCCTGTAGAATGTAAGCCCGCAAGGGCAGGGTCCTCGCCCCTCTGTATCAGTCTGTCATTGTAAGTTTGTCTACTGTAAAGGTACCTTCACACGAAGCGACGCTGCAGCGATAGCGACAACGATGCCGATCGCTGCAGCGTCGCTGTTTGATCGCTGGGGAGCTGTCACACAGACCGCTCTCCAGCGACCAACGATGCCGAGGTCCCCGGGTAACCAGGGTAAACATCGGGTTGCTAAGCGCAGGGCCGCGCTTAGTGTTGTGAAATTGGATTCTGGGCTCCCCCGGTGGCCACTTGTGGAATTGAACTTGTGTGCATCATCCCCTCTGTTCACCTGCTCCTATCAGGATGTGGGAGTCGCTATATAACCTTGCTCCTCTGTCAGTTTCTTGCCGGTCAACAATGTAATCAGAAGCCTTCTGTGCTTGTTCCTGCTACTAGACAACTCCCAGCTAAGTTGGACTTTTGTCCTTGTGTGTTTTTGCATTTTGTTCCTGTTCACAGCTGCTGTTTCGTTACTGTGTCTGGAAAGCTCTTGTGATCGGAAATTGCCACTCTGGTGTTATGAGTTAATGCTAGAGTCTTAAAGGAATTTCTGGATGGTGTTTTGATAGGGTTTTCTGCTGACCATGAAAGTGTCCTTTCTGTCTTCCTGCTATCTAGAAAGCGGACCTCGATTTTGCTAAACCTATTTTCATACTACGTTTGTCATTTCATCTAAAATCACCGCCAATATATGTGGGGGCCTCTGTCTGCCTTTTGGGAAAATTTCTCTAGAGGTGAGCCAGGACTGTCTTTTCCTCTGCTAGGATTAGGTAGTTCTCCGGCTGGCGCTGGGCATCTAGGGTTAAAAAAACGTAGGCATGCTACCCGGCCACTTCTAGTTGTGCGGCAGGTTTAGTTCATGGTCAGTATAGTTTCCATCTTCCAAGAGCTAGTCCTCATATATGCTGGGCTATGTTCTCTCGCCATTGAGAATCATGACAGTTTGACCGGCCCAAAAAAGGGTTAAATTACTGGCTGAGAAAGGAGAGAAAAAAGAAGTCTGCTACAATTTTTTTTTTTTTTTTCCTCTAGTTCTGAGTGTGCTCTTAATTGAATCACTTGCTAGTCTGCCTATACTGCAGCCTTCCTCTCTTTCTCTCCTTCTAATCCTTGAATGGCTCTGTGTTCACCTGTTTCAAATGGATCTTCAGAGTGTAGCTACAGGTTTGAATAATCTCGCCACAAAGGTACAAAATTTGCAAGATTTTGTTGTTCATGCACCTATGTCTGAGCCTAGAATTCCTTTGCCTGAATTCTTCTCGGGGAATAGATCTCACTTTCAAAATTTTAAAAATAATTGCAAATTGTTTTTGTCCCTGAAGTCTCGCTCTGCCGGAGACCCTGCACAGCAGGTCAGGATTGTAATTTCCTTGCTCCGGGGCGACCCTCAAGACTGGGCTTTTGCATTGGCACCAGGGGATCCTGCGTTGCTCAATGTGGATGCGTTTTTTCTGGCCTTGGGGTTGCTTTATGAGGAACCTCATTTAGAGCTTCAGGCGGAAAAGGCCTTGATGTCCTTGTCTCAGGGGCAAGATGAAGCTGAAATATACTGCCAAAAATTCCGCAAATGGTCTGTGCTTACTCAGTGGAATGAGTGCGCCCTGGCGGCGATTTTCAGAGAAGGTCTCTCTGATGCCATTAAGGATGTTATGGTGGGGTTCCCTGTGCCTGCGAGTCTGAATGAGTCCATGACGATGGCTATTCAGATCGATAGGCGTCTGCGGGAGCGCAAACCTGTGCACCATTTGGCGGTGTCTACTGAGAAAACGCCAGAAAATATGCAATGTGATAGAATTCTGTCCAGAAGCGAGCGGCAGAATTTTAGACGAAAAAATGGGTTGTGCTTCTATTGTGGTGATTCAACTCATGTTATATCAGCATGCTTTAAGCGTACTAAGAAGCCTGACAAGTCTGTTTCAATTAGCACTTTACAGTCTAAGTTTATTCTATCTGTGACCCTGATTTGTTCTTTGTCATCTATTACCGCGGACGCCTATGTCGACTCTGGCGCTGCTTTGAGTCTTATGGATTGGTCCTTTGCCAAACGCTGTGGGTATGATTTGGAGCCACTGGAGGCTCCGATACCTCTGAAAGGGATTGACTCCACCCCATTGGCTAGTAATAAACCACAATACTGGACACAAGTGACTATGCGTGTTAATCCGGATCACCAGGAGGTTATTCGCTTTCTGGTGCTGTATAATCTACATGATGTTTTGGTGCTGGGATTGCCATGGCTGCAATCTCATAACCCAGTCCTCGACTGGAGAGCTATGTCTGTGTTAAGCTGGGGATGTAAAGGAACTCATGGGGACGTACCTTTGGTTTCCATTTCATCATCTATTCCCTCTGAGATTCCTGAATTCTTGTCTGACTTTCGTGACGTTTTTGAAGAACCCAAGGTTGGTTCACTACCTCCGCACCGGGAGTGCGATTGTGCCATAGACTTGATTCCGGGTAGTAAATACCCTAAGGGTCGTTTATTTAATCTGTCTGTGCCTGAACACGCTGCTATGCGAGAATATATAAAGGAGTCCTTGGAAAAGGGACATATTCGTCCTTCGTCATCTCCCTTAGGAGCCGGTTTTTTCTTTGTGTCTAAGAAAGACGGCTCTTTGAGGCCGTGTATTGATTATCGACTTTTGAATAAAATCACGGTTAAATATCAATATCCGTTACCACTGCTTACTGATTTGTTTGCTCGTATAAAGGGGGCCAAGTGGTTCTCTAAGATTGATCTCCGTGGGGCGTATAATTTGGTGCGAATCAAGCAGGGGGATGAGTGGAAAACCGCATTTAATACGCCCGAGGGCCATTTTGAGTATTTGGTGATGCCTTTTGGTCTTTCAAATGCCCCTTCAGTCTTCCAGTCCTTTATGCATGACATTTTCCGCGATTATTTGGATAAATTTATGATTGTGTATCTGGATGATATTCTGATTTTTTCGGATGACTGGGACTCTCATGTCCAGCAGGTCAGGAGGGTTTTTCAGGTTTTGCGGTCTAATTCCTTGTGTGTGAAGGGTTCTAAGTGTGTTTTTGGGGTTCAAAAGATTTCTTTCTTGGGATACATTTTTTCCCCCTCTTCCATCGAGATGGATCCTGTCAAGGTTCAGGCTATTGGTGATTGGACGCAACCCTCTTCTCTTAAGAGTCTTCAGAAATTTTTGGGCTTTGCTAATTTTTATCGTCGATTTATTGCTGGTTTTTCTGATGTTGTAAAACCATTGACTGATTTGACTAAGAAGGGTGCTGATGTTGCTGATTGGTCCCCTGATGCTGTGGAGGCCTTTCAGGAGCTCAAGCGCCGCTTTTCTTCCGCCCCAGTGTTGCGTCAGCCTGATGTTGCTCTTCCTTTTCAGGTTGAGGTCGACGCTTCTGAAATCGGAGCTGGGGCGGTGTTGTCGCAGAGAAGTTCCGACTGCTCCGTGATGAGACCTTGTGCTTTTTTTTCCCGTAAATTTTCGCCCGCCGAGCGGAATTATGATATTGGGAATCGGGAGCTTTTGGCCATGAAGTGGGCTTTTGAGGAGTGGCGTCACTGGCTTGAGGGGGCCAGACATCAGGTGGTGGTATTGACTGACCACAAAAATTTAATTTACCTTGAGTCTGCCAGGCGCCTGAATCCTAGACAGGCGCGCTGGTCGTTGTTTTTCTCTCGGTTTAATTTTGTGGTGTCGTACCTACCGGGTTCTAAGAATGTTAAGGCGGATGCCCTTTCTAGGAGTTTTGAGCCTGACTCCCCTGGTAATTCTGAGCCCACAGGTATCCTTAAAGATGGAGTGATATTGTCTGCCGTTTCTCCAGACCTGCGGCGGGCCTTGCAGGAGTTTCAGGCGGATAGACCTGATCGTTGCCCACCTGGTAGACTGTTTGTTCCTGATGATTGGACCAGTAGAGTCATCTCTGAGGTTCATTCTTCTGCGTTGGCAGGTCATCCTGGAATCTTTGGTACCAGGGATTTGGTGGCAAGGTCCTTCTGGTGGCCTTCCCTGTCACGAGATGTGCGAGGCTTTGTGCAGTCTTGTGACGTTTGTGCTCGGGCCAAGCCTTGTTGTTCTCGGGCTAGTGGATTGTTGTTGCCCTTGCCTATCCCGAAGAGGCCTTGGACGCACATCTCGATGGATTTTATTTCGGATCTGCCTGTTTCTCAGAAGATGTCTGTCATCTGGGTGGTGTGTGACCGTTTCTCTAAGATGGTCCATCTGGTTCCCTTGCCTAAGTTGCCTTCTTCTTCCGAGTTGGTTCCTCTGTTTTTTCAAAATGTTGTTCGTTTGCATGGTATTCCTGAGAATATCGTTTCTGACAGAGGGACCCAATTCGTGTCTAGATTTTGGCGGGCATTCTGTGCTAGGATGGGCATAGATTTGTCTTTTTCGTCTGCTTTCCATCCTCAGACTAATGGCCAGACCGAGCGGACTAATCAGACCTTGGAGACATATTTGAGGTGTTTTGTGTCTGCGGATCAGGATGATTGGGTTGCTTTTTTGCCTTTGGCGGAGTTCGCCCTCAATAATCGGGCCAGCTCTGCCACCTTGGTGTCCCCGTTTTTCTGTAATTTGGGGTTTCATCCTCGATTTTCCTCCGGTCAAGTGGAATCTTCGGATTGTCCTGGAGTGGATGCTGTGGTGGAGAGGTTGCATCAGATTTGGGGGCAGGTGGTGGACAATTTGAAGTTGTCCCAGGAGAAGACTCAGCTTTTTGCCAACCGCCGTCGTCGTGTTGGTCCTCGGCTTTGTGTTGGGGACTTGGTGTGGTTGTCTTCTCGTTTTGTCCCTATGAGGGTTTCTTCTCCTAAGTTTAAGCCTCGGTTCATCGGCCCGTACAAGATATTGGAGATTCTTAACCCTGTGTCCTTCCGTTTGGACCTCCCTGCATCCTTTTCGATTCATAATGTTTTTCATCGGTCATTGTTGCGCAGGTATGAGGTACCGGTTGTGCCTTCCGTTGAGCCTCCTGCTCCGGTGTTTGTTGAGGGTGAGTTGGAGTACGTTGTGGAAAAGATCTTAGACTCTCGTGTTTCCAGACGGAGACTCCAGTATCTGGTCAAATGGAAGGGATACGGTCAGGAGGATAATTCTTGGGTCACTGCCTCTGATGTTCATGCCTCCGATCTTGTCCGTGCCTTTCATAGGGCTCATCCTGATCGCCCTGGTGGTTCTGGTGAGGGTTCGGTGCCCCCTCCTTGAGGGGGGGGGTACTGTTGTGAAATTGGATTCTGGGCTCCCCCGGTGGCCACTTGTGGAATTGAACTTGTGTGCATCATCCCCTCTGTTCACCTGCTCCTATCAGGATGTGGGAGTCGCTATATAACCTTGCTCCTCTGTCAGTTTCTTGCCGGTCAACAATGTAATCAGAAGCCTTCTGTGCTTGTTCCTGCTACTAGACAACTCCCAGCTAAGTTGGACTTTTGTCCTTGTGTGTTTTTGCATTTTGTTCCTGTTCACAGCTGCTGTTTCGTTACTGTGTCTGGAAAGCTCTTGTGATCGGAAATTGCCACTCTGGTGTTATGAGTTAATGCTAGAGTCTTAAAGGAATTTCTGGATGGTGTTTTGATAGGGTTTTCTGCTGACCATGAAAGTGTCCTTTCTGTCTTCCTGCTATCTAGAAAGCGGACCTCGATTTTGCTAAACCTATTTTCATACTACGTTTGTCATTTCATCTAAAATCACCGCCAATATATGTGGGGGCCTCTGTCTGCCTTTTGGGAAAATTTCTCTAGAGGTGAGCCAGGACTGTCTTTTCCTCTGCTAGGATTAGGTAGTTCTCCGGCTGGCTGGGCATCTAGGGTTAAAAAAACGTGGGCATGCTACCCGGCCACTTCTAGTTGTGCGGCAGGTTTAGTTCATGGTCAGTATAGTTTCCATCTTCCAAGAGCTAGTCCTCATATATGCTGGGCTATGTTCTCTCGCCATTGAGAATCATGACAGCTTAGTAACCCGATGTTTACCCTGGTTACCAGCGTAAAAGCAAAAAAAACAAACAGTACATACTCACCTGCGCGTCCCCCAGCGTCTGCTTCCTGACACTGACTGAGCTCCGGCCCTAACAGCACAGCAGTGACGTCACCGCTGTGCTTTCACTTTCACTTTAGGGCCGGCGCTCAGTCAGTGTCAGGAAGCAGACGCTGGGGGACGCGCAGGTGAGTATGTACTGTTTGTTTTTTTTACTTTTACGCTGGTAACCAGGGTAAACATCGGGTTACTAAGCGCGGCCCTGCGCTTAGTAACCCGATGTTTACCCTGGTTACCAGTGTAAAACATCGCTGGTATCGTTGCTTTTGCTTTCAAACACAACGATACACGGCGATCGGACGACCAAATAAAGTTCTGGACTTTATTCAGCGACCAGCGACATCACAGCAGGATCCTGATCGCTGCTGCATGTCAAACTAAACGATATCGCTATCCAGGACGCTGCAACGTCACGGATCGCTAGCGATATCGTTACAAAGTCGTTTCGTGTGAAGGTACCTTAAGTGATATCTGTAACCTGTATGTAACCCCTTCTCATGTACAGCACCATGGATTCAATGGTGCTATATAAATAAATAATAATAATAATAATAATAATAATATGTGTTCCCTCCTGAAACTTTTACAAAATTTTTCGAACATGTTTGTATTGTATTTTTATGACTGTGATAATATGTAAAAATTCATGGAACTGTATAAGAACTAATTGATGCGGTTATTGTACTGTAACTAACGTATAATGTGCAGTGAATAGGGAAAGCAGAGAGTAGGGTTAGGCGGTAAGTTATAGTATAGAGATTAGAGGTTCAATTAAGATAGGGAAATATGCAGTGGCATGCATATTAGTTAAGTAGGTGAACGGTTACTTTTCCCCAGCAACAGACTGCTGGGGCAGACAGAGTAGGTTAGAATACAGTTAATGTGTTTGGGACTAGCCCAACATGGGAGGGGATTGGGTAAGTTGAAAAGCGAGAGCATTTCCTGGTTTAGGCAGTTAGAGTCTAAGAAAGTGAGAGGTTCAAGTGAGAAGTTCAGGGGCAAGCTGCAGTGGGCACTACCAGTACATATCATTTGAGCAGTAGGAGATCTCATCAGAAGTCTTGCGGAAATCCTTGTGAGGTCCGGGGCCTGTGGAACAGAGTAGGCACTGGAATACGTGTCTTATTTTCTTCGATGAAGAAGAGGTCGGCTAGGGGACCGTGAGAGGGAATGGTAGCGGATCTCAGAAAAGCTGTGTTACTGGATGGGAAGTCCCTTGGACCACAGCAACACTTGAAGCGAGGCTCAGGGCTGGTGCTGTGGGCCTGCTGCTGTTTATCCTTGCTCTTACACCCCACTAATAAATAATGTCCCGTTCCATGTGTGCTGTGCTGTAAGGTTTGCCTCACACTCTCTTGTAGGCCGGAGGCCTCCGCTGCATTCATGTCCATGGGTCCAGGAACAGCCACACACACATCAGGGGACTCTCGGTTAGTTTCAACAAGTTCAACTATACTGGACAGTCCAGATGCAACATTCTGCAACATACAGTATCGGGCACAGCACCCTCCAGTTATTGTCCAATTTACACAGTACATTGCAAGGTTTTGCCTCCGTTCCCCTGGGTCTATTCCTCCCTCAATAGACTCTGATGGTACTAGTGACTTCCTCCAGAAAGAAGCCAAAACTGAAATGACGTCGGGGTTCCTAGCCTGTGCTTCAATAATTCCTCTAAGGCTACTTTCACACTAGCGTCGGGCACTGCACGTCGCAAGGCGTCGTTGTGGAGAAAAAACGCATCCTGCAAACTTGTCTGCAGGATGCGTTTTTTCCCCATAGACTAACATTACCGACGCATTGCGACGCAGTGCCACACGTCGCAACCGTCGTGTGACGGTTGCGTCGTGTTTTGGCGCATCTCCGCCACAAAAAAAGTTACATGTAACTTTTTTTGTGCATCGGCACCGCCATTTTTGACCGCGCATGCGTGTCCGAAACTCCGCCCCCTCCTCCCCGGACCTTACAATGGGGCAGCGGAAGCGTGTTAAGACCGCTTCCGCTGCCCACGTCGGGCATTTTCTTCACAGTATGCGTCGGTACGTCGGGCCGACGCAGCGCGATGGCCCCGTACCGACGCTAGTGTGAAAGCAGCCTACGCTATATCATTATTCTTTACTATTATCTATGAGATCCTGTGGTACATGCCATTTTTTGTACTTGTGCAGTCTTAGCAAAGTCTTATTTTGACCTGGGTATAACTTACTTCTCTGTCTGTACACTGTATGGACATATTTTTTTCATTTACACTAGTAGTTCTTTATGTGTCATTTTCTTATACCCTGCCTGGTTTTACTGCATCTGCACTTTATTATATATTTTTCATGTATACATGTTTTATGCTTTATGTAGTATATTTATTACTTCCTTTGGCTGTCTGCATTTAGTCTACCAAAGACAAATCTCATCTTTCTATATGGACATACTTTAGTACATTTTACTGCACTTGCACTTTACGGGTCTATAACATTGACATAGATTTTCTATGCATGCTACATGTATCTGACTTGTATTATCTATTTTTGACCACTAGGGGTCGCTAAATAATCTACTGCTTTTGCACTTCATGATTATGAACATCTTCAAGCAATTAATTATCTGTGTCTGTTGATACTCTTTCTCTGTGTATATATATATATATATATATATATATATATATATATATATACATATATATATATATATATATATATATATATATATATATATACAGTGATTATTATTGCACGGGATTATCTGCTCATATCACCCTTTTATAATCTTTGCTTCATTGTTTTAAACATTTCTTAAATTAAGATTTGTTTATTTTGCAATATTTGGGCTTAATTGATCCCCTTCTTTTGGGATTATATGCATTTTTTTAAGTACTTTACTTAATTATGGGTCAAAATAGGCTCTGCCTGTCTGCCCCAGCAGCCTGTTGCTGGGGAAACGTAACCTTTCACCTATTAACTAATATGCACACCATTGCAAATATCCCTTTCTTTACCTAACTTCTAAGCTCTACGCTAAACCTTGTGTCCTAAACCTAATTCTCTGCTTTCCCTATTCACTGCAAATTATACAATGGCTACATTACAATATATGCATCAATTACTTCCTGTAGAGTTCCATGCATTTTCACATATTATCACAGTCAGAAAAATACAATACAAACACATGTCCAAACCATTCTGTAAATGCTGTCTTTCAGGAGGGAAGGACATGACAGTCCCTGTCACCCATCCCCTTTACAAGTCCATGATGACAGTGCTATTTCTCATTGGCATCTACAGAAAATCATATTCCAAAAGATTTGTGGATCATTCCTTCTAGCCCTGGGAACATTCTCGGCAGCTCTGCCTTTACTAACCATACCCTGCAGTCAGGAGCAATCTCTCTCCTTACCCAAGCCCTGACCATTAGAGCCCTGTCTTAAAAAGCCCAATTTTTTCTTGCACTTTACAGACCCCTTTACACTTCATCTAGGATGGTCCTACTCCTCTGGAGCAAGTGTTGATGACGTTAAAGGGTTACAAACTGGGCAATTTCACAGGGCCCACACTCCCTTGGGGGCCCTCAGCATCTACAGCAAGAGCTACACTGATACTAGCATTAAGACAGTGAAAGGAACACGTATTTGGTGTCTCTGTGTTCATAAAAGTCTAACCTATCAAAATATAAAGTACGGTAAATAATCCAATCAGTAAACAGCGTAACAAGAATAAAAATAAAAAATCCAGAAATTCGATTATTTGACCCACACAAGACTGACTTTAAACGCAATGAGAGGCGATCAGAATATCATATTGAAAAAAACAAAACTGGAAAATCCCCTTGGGGCTGAAGTGGTTAAAATCCTTGTAATAGCCATATAATAGCAGGCTTCATTCTTTGAATGTTCATGATGGGTTTATTAACAAATTAAAAAAATAATCATATCTGTGACAATGCAGCATTTTCTCTTAATTATGCCAGACGTTAATTCATAAATTTAGCAGGCCCAGAATCATAAACTGTTGTCTGAAGTAGACTCTTCTTGTAGGTTGAATTGATATTTGTAAATGGAGTAATGGTTGTTATTTACTTCTTATTTCACCTCCTACATTTTATTGTACTGCTATATTTGCAAAACACAGATGCAGGGTCAGTGAACAATGATGTTTACTGATATGTTGATTACACATTGTACTGGGCCATGCAGTTTGTTGACTAGCAAACATTGAAGGATAAACTATAAATAAACAATGTGAGTTAACGTCATCACATCTTTCTTGACCTCTGGATGCTGGCCTGAAGGATAGTTGTGGACTATATATGAAGACTTTGCCTCTGTTACAAGGGAGTCTTCAGGATGTCAACTTAGAGGACCACAGTTCCAGCTGGAAGAGCACAGATCTGCTTCATTGACTATCACTAAACCCCAGAGATGTCTTGAAGAATCCAGGTTCCACAATCAGGTCACCTGGCCACGTACCTAACTGCTTTCAGTTAGCTTCCTAAGCTTATGGTTACCTCCTCTCTGTGGGAGCCGGTAAAAAGCGGGGTGCCACTCGTGGGGGTAGTCGGCCCTGGAAGCAGCTCTAATCCTAGTGAGTCAGCAGAAGGGTGAGACTGTAATTTGCACCTTCTTGGGTATTTGGCTGGGACTGTTCTATATGCTGTTGCTTGTTGGTGGTTAAATAAATTATTGCCACACTTTTTTACCCTCACCGTGTGATGTCTGAGTAGTGTTCAGCCCACGGGAAAGGAGAGCGGGCATTCAGTGGTATGTGCCCTGGTCCATGTGGTTTCGGCTAGTAGACTAGAGCACCCACTGACCCCGTGTCTTCACAATATCTATAAAATGTACCGTATATACTCGAGTATAAGCCGAGATTTTCAGCCAAAAAAAATGGGCTGAAAGTGACCCTCTCGGCTTATACTCGAGTCAGTGTCGGCGTGGGGTCGGCGGGTGAGGGGGAGCGGCGGCTGTCACATACTCACCCTCTCCTTGCGCTGTCCCTGCATGTCCCATGGTCTCCGGGCAGCTCTTCCTGTGTTCAGCGGTCACGTGGTACCGCTCATTACAGTAATGAATATGCACGCATATTCATTACTGTAATGAGCGGTACGTGACCGCTGAACACAGGAAGATGCCGCCGGCTCCCGGAGACCATCTGACAGTGAGACGCTGCCAGGGACCGTGCCGGGAGCAGGTGAGTATATCGGGGGAGGTGAGCATTGCGCGATAGTCACCTTCCTCGCTCCATCGCTGCGCGCTGCTCTGTCTTCCGTCCTCTGGCTGTGACTGTTCAGGACAGAGGGCGCGATGACGCGATTAGTGTGCGCTCCGCCCTCTGCCTGAACAGTCAGTGCAGAGGATGGAAGACAGAGCAGCGCGCAGCGATGGAACGATGAAGGTGACTATCGCAAGTGCCCGGGGCCTGAGCGAAGACAGGTGAGTATGTGATGATTTTTTTTATTTTAGTCACAGCAACAGCAAATGGGGCAAATGTGTGGAGCATCTTATGGAGCCACAATGTATGGAGCATCGTATGGGGCCACAATGTATAGAGCATCTCATGGGGCCATAATGTGTGGAGCATCTTATGGGGCCACACTGTATTGAGCATCTCATGGGGCCATAATGTGTGGAGCATCTCATGGGGCCATAATGTGTGGAGCATCTCATGGGGCCCCTAATGTGTGGAGCATCTCATGGGGTCCCTAATGTGTGGAGCATCTCATGGAGCCATAATGTATGGAGCATCTCATGGGGCCATAATGTGTGGAGCATCTCATGGGGCCCCTAATGTGTGGAGCATCTCATGGGGCCCCTAATGTGTGGACCATCTCATGGGGCCCCTAATGTGTGGAGCATCTCATGGGGCCATAATGTATGGAGCATCTCATGGGGCCATAATGTGTGGAGCATCTCATGGGGCCATAATGTGTGGAGCATCTCATGGGGCCATAATGTGTGGAGCATCTCATGGGGCCATAATGTGTGGAGCATCTCATGGGGCCCCTAATGTGTGGAGCATCTCATGGGGGCCCTAATGTGTGGAGCATCTCATGGGGCCATAATGTATGGAGCATCTCATGGGGCCATAATGTGTGGAGCATCTTAAGGGGCCATCAACCTTTATGCAGCATTGTATGGGGCAAATGTGTCTATGGAGCATCTTATGGGGCCATTATTAACCTTTGTGCAGCATTATATGGGGTATATTTTAATACGGAGCATCTTATGGGGCCCATCATGAACTGTATGGAGCATTATATGGTGCTCCTGATTCAATATGGATATTCAAAAACACTTAACCTACTGATGTCTCAATTAATTTTACTTTTATTGGTATCTATTTTTATTTTTGACATTTACCGGTAGCTGCTGCATTTTCCACCCTAGGCTTATACTCGAGTCAATAAGTTTTCCCAGTTTTTTGTGGCAAAATTAGGGGGGTCGGCTTATATTCGGGTCGGCTTATACTCGAGTATATACGGTAATTAGGGTTAGGATACCTCCTTAATTCCTAAATGTGTAGACTGTTATCAAGCATCAAGCAGAACTTACAAGGCATTAAGATCAACATTTCCACTAGTGACCTCATAACAGCACAAGACAGTAAGTGTTGTCATAGGGATTTTGGAACAACAGGATGCCATTTAATAATTCAAATTTAACTTTTATTGTCTAAAATAGACATTAGTATGAACTATATGGGAGCTCTTTATTAAAAATTAAATTTAAGTAGATGATCCTTAGAAGATGTTCTTCTTACAGACTCTCCAATTTGTGAAACCTATTTTATTAAACATTTTTAGCTAATTTTTAATTAATATAAGGAGTCTTGTATGCAGACTTTTCATCACTTCGTCAGAGTATAAGTGGTTACAGTACGTCTCTCTGGAGCACCTGTTCTGTATGACACAGACAGCCTCTGTGTGCGGTTAAGCCTAGGATGAATGAATTATTGGTGGTATGTATATATATATATATATATATATATATATATATATATATATATATTTATTTATATTTATATATATATATATATATATATATATGTATGTGCTCTGTATACATGTGTGTATGTACTCTGTGTATACATACATACATATATATGTACTAGATGGAGGGCGGTAATGTCACGATGGGGGCAGGCTTTGCAGCATTGAGAATTGCTCTTCCAGAGTCTCATTTGCCCGTTGTTGTCTTCGAAGTTGTGCCTTTGCTGCTTTCCTTTCATTGTCATTGGCGTACTTTTTAGGAGGAACCATGTTGGTGTTGATATTTGCTTTTTAAAGGGGGTTTCCCATGAACAAAAGTTCATTTTAAAAATTGTCTGTGTCTGACCGTGTACAGAACATACCACAGCTCCTGTGCAGGGGAGGAAGCAAAAGGCAATACTGAAATTACAGCAGGAGATTGCAGAGGATACATTTCGTGAGGTAAAAGATTGTTTAAAAACTGTCAGTGAAATATTTTACCTGACAAAATGAATCCTCTGTGATCCCCTGCCGTAATGTCAGTATTTTCTTTTGCTTCCTCCCCTGCCCAGGAGATGTGGTATGCTCTGTACACGGTCAGACACAGACAATTTTTAAAATGAAGTTTCGTTCATGGGTAAACCCCCTTAATGTGACCGGCTTCCTCTGCCTGTAGACACGTCGCGCATCTGCCGCCGGCATCAGCCGAATTATTCACTGCGTCTGCGTGAAATTCACACAGGCACAGTAAATCAGACCGCTGCCATCTTTGTGCAGACTGATAACGGTGGTGACATTAAAACTGCTCATGCGCTCCTCCTGTACAAAGATGGCAGCAGTCAGTGAATCATTCGGCTGATCCCCTCATCGGCGTATTCGCGACCGTGTTCCGTTGGTGGTACCACGCAAGAGGCTGCGTACGGCGTATACTGTGTGTGTGTTGCGTACGGCGCATACAGTGTGTGTGTGGTGCGTATGGCGTATACAGTGTGTGTGTGTGTGTGTGTGTTGCGTACGGCATGAACAGTGTGTGTTTTTGTGTGTGTGTGTGGTGCATACGGAGTATACAGTGTGTGTGAGTGTGTGGTGTGACGGTGTTCCGCTGGTGGTATTGCGCAAGAGGCTGGTACCACCAGCAGTTTCCATATTGAGACACCCATCACTTGGGTGTCCCAATGTGGCGGTCGGTGAACTTTCGCCGCTTGGAATGCTGGGACCCGGACACATCTGGATGGAACAGGATGTGAAGACATTACAAGGTAAGTATATATTAAGATATACATATAAATATATGTGTGTGTATGTGCTCTGTGTTTACATTGTGTGGGCTTGGTGTATACCTGTGTGTATGCCATGCGTGTGTATACGTGTGTGTGTGCTCGGTGTATACCTGCATGTGTGCCATGTGTGTATACATATGTGTGTATGTGGTCAGTGTATACATGCGTGTGTGCTATGTGTGTATACATGTGTGTGTAATATACAATGTGTGTCACGTACGGTGTGTATGTAGTATCCACATTTATAAATCCCAAAAGCGCAGATGAGAGTTCATAGGTGTAAACATGTCAGCAATTGCCCAACAAGCAAGCAAAATGCTGCTCATTCATAAAGTGATTGGATTGTTTATGGTGGAATGAAAATCATTGCTCTCAGAATCACATCAACCGGTGTAATCTGCAGTTGTGCTGCTGATAACATTTTAGTGTTTCGGGACAGATTGACCTATTAGTGATCGTTCTGTGCCCATCATTGATCCTCAGCCGGTGTAAAGAAGCCGGTAAACAAGAGCAAGAGGACTTCAATATTGTCGATCGCGCTCGTTTAACGGTCTGAACACAGTAAATGCAACCTAGATGTTTGCTTATGATGGTGCAATATGTGAGCATTTGGGGCTCCACTTTAACATTTGCCCAGGGCCCCACTTTGTCCAAAACTGGCCCTGTCTAGAACTATTACCACATAGTGGCCTATCACGTTCTCTAATCAGTCATTTTATGTTTGTGTGTGTGTAGCCCATTCACTATCTCCATCTATCCCCCACCCCCTGAAGATGGCTGGACCATCATTGTAAATACACACCTGTACTTTGTATCTCCCCCACCTCATTGTAGATTGTAAGCTATCACGAGCCGGGTCATCTTATTTTGCTTTAATTATTGTATTGCTAACGTTGTTACTTATGACTGTTGTGCTTGAAACTGTTAAGCTGTAAAGCCCTGCAGAATATGTTGGCGCTATATAAATAAAGATTATTATTATTATCACTTCCAGAGGCAACATAATGCTGAACTCTCAAGTCACACCTCAGGCCTCCAGATAACCAGACCTGTGCTTCAACCTTTCTTTAGTTCCCACACAAATGGCATTTATCAAAGCCTTCACAAGATTCAGACATAACCTCCCCCAGTTTGACCTCGGCACAGCTCACTACTCCCTGGCTCCCTCCATGCCAACATATCTCAACAAAAATTTAACACCCTTTCTGAGGTAAACGTGCTTTAACACTTGTTCTGGCACCTGTTTGATGGTCCTGTCGTGGCTTATGTTAGAACCCGCCCACAAAACAACATTTGGGCGTATGCGCCGACGGGCCATAGACTATAATGGTGCAGACAATGGGAACGTGTGCTCTGTCATGCATAATTTTCAGGAGTGAGAAACGGTCCCGAGTGGTATACTTTGTGGTGTGGGATGGCTTTTATGCATTTTTCATCAAAATAGCGTTAACTAAGTACCCTATGTTCTTTATATGCAGTACTGCCACCAGGAATTTCAGGACCCCATACTGGCAACATTTTTGGGCCCCCTTGAGACTTCACCCAGGCTCCACTACAGCTCCGCCTCCTCCTCTCGAACTTTCCACAGTCCCACCGCTCACTCTTGGAAAAACTCCATTTCATCACCAATCACAGATTAACAGTTCCCACTGAACACACTGTGAGCCCTCGCGGGCAGGGTCCTTTCTCCTTCTGTACTTGTTAGTGTGCCTTGTTTTGCTCATGTCTACTATACTTGTCTATATTTGCCCCTTTCATGTGTAAAGCACCATGGAATAAATGGCGCTATAAAAGTGTATAATAATAATACCATATCACATACATAGCCAGCAGCTTTTGTTGAGGCCAAAAGATTTCCTAAGTCACCACCACTACAAGGTAGACTCTTTTGGCCAGGCCCTACTCTACTATAACCTATTAAACATTTCTTAAAATACCCAATTCTCTTTTTAGGTACATTTATATTTATTTTTCTTTAAGATAATGAGTCACATATATATTTTTTTAAATGAACAATAATACTACATACAAGGGACAAATACTGTCATACTATGGCCAGACCACATATTACCACCATATAGTGGCTGTATAATACCACATACAAGAGACAAATATTATCACACCATGACCAGGCCACATATTAACACCACATTGTGGCCATATGATACCACATACAAGAGACAAATATCTCCACACCATGACCAGATCATATAGTACAACCACATAGTGTCTGAATAATACGACATACAAGGGACAAATACCATCACAACATGACCAGGTCACATATTACCACCACATAGTAAATGAATACTACAATACTGATCATAAATAAAAAAAGAAAATACTGATATTACCATAAATGCCATTATACACATGAGCTCTGTGCATAGTATACAGTATATAGTGTCAGTATAAAGGTAACACAGTGATCGCCAGTGACTTTATATACAGGAGCTCTGTGCATAGTATGCTGTGTATAGTGTTGGTGTACAGGTATACACACTGACTCACAGGTTGAAGTCCTTCATCTTCTCTTTTCTTCTTCATCCAGCACAGACCACCATCACTTCTTTCAGCCAGGACTCATCTCTGCAGAAAATAACAGTTATCTAGAGCACATTCCCCAATTTTTCCCCAACTTTAACACTACAACAGATGAATACGAAAAAGCGACAGTGTCGCCCTGCACAGTAACAGGACCTCCCCCTCACAGAAAACAGTATCCTCAATAATAAAATACATTACAGAAGTAATAACATCCCTTTATTATCCCCTACATTAATAATGCCCCACATCCTGCTCCCATATGTACTTCATTCTGGACCCCACATGTCTCATTCCTGGCCCCTTGTGGTATCTTTCCTGGCCCCTTTTGGTGTCTCTTTCCTGGCCCCTTGTGATGCCTCTTTCCTGGTCCCTTGAGGTGTCCCATTCCTGGCCCCTTATGGTGTCACATTCTTGGCCCCTTGTGGTGTCCCATTCTTGGGCCCATGTGGTGTCCCATTTCTGGCCTCTTGTGGTGTCCCATTCCTGGCCTCATATGTCTCCATCCTGCCCCCATACGTTCTCCCATCCTACCTCCATGTGACTCCATCCTGCCTCCATGTGACTCCATCATGCCCCCATGTGACTCCATCCTGCCTCATGTGACTCCATCCTCCCCTCGGGTCTCCATTCTACCCCCTTGTGTGTATCCATTCTGCCCCCATGTTTCCATCCTGCCCCATGTCTCTCCATACTGCACCCATGTCTCTCAATACTGTCCCCATGTCTTTCCATTCTGCCCCAATGTAGTCTCCATTCAGCCCCCATGTCTCTTTATTCTGCCCATGTTGTTTGCATTCTGCCCCATGTCTCCATTTTTCCCCATGTCTCTCCATACTGTCCCCAGGTCTCTCCATACTGTTCCCATATCTTTCCATTCTGTCCAATGTAGTCTCCATTCTGCCCCATGTCTCTCCATTCTGCCCCATGTCTCTTTATTCTGCCCCATGTCGTCTGCATTCTTCCCCCATGTCTCTATACTGCCCCATATCTCTGCATAATGCCCCCATGTCTCTCCATACTACTCCCATGTCTCCATACTGCCCCATGTCTCTCCATTCTGCCACGTGTCTTCATTCTGCCCCCATGTTTCTCCATAATGCCCCCATGTCTCTCCAAACTGCACCCATGTCTTCATTCTGCCCCCAGGTCTCTCCATTATGTTAAGTAAAAAAAACGCTGGTGAAGTGTGCGCCGACGTCAGCTGCCGGCCTGTGATTGACTAGCAGCTGTTAAGTATTATCTTGTGGGAAGCCTCCAGCGCTGTAATAGATTTCAACTGAATGTGTGTCCAAAGACGCACATTCAGTTACTGAACCGGCAGAATCCTGCTCTTGGGGCCAGATGAGCAGAAGAGGAGGGGGTGACTTATTTACATGCTGTAGGGTATATACACGTTTTGTTTTTCTTGGGTTTTGTCTATGAAGTGTCCACAGTGTGAACATGCTGTTACATTTTGCACATATACCAGATCATAGTCCGGCTTATTTACAGTTGTGGCTGAAAGTGTTCACACCCTTGAAATTATTGCAGAAAATGAAGTATTTCTCTTAGAAAATTATTACAATTACACATGCTTTGTTATGCATATGTTTATTTCCTTTGTGTGTGTAAAGTACTAGCAGGAACGCGGGATGCAGTGACGAGCAGGAGGCAGAGCAAGAGTTAACAGATTTTACATCAGAATATGTCCCAACAGTAAATACTCCACGGAGTGAGAAAGGGGGTGTAAGCATACGGGCCCACAAAATATATAATATATTAATCAATAAAGGAATTGTAACAGGTGTAAAGCAAAGGGTTAATTTATCAGTCTCTGGTTCCTGGGTTATGGTGGTTGGAAGATCCCACAATGGTGTCGTAAGTGGCGCCTGACGTCCCAGAGTCAGATCCTGGGGAAAGGTGAAGCACTGTCTCTGTACGGCAGCAGAGTATCCTGATCTTCTTATACATGGTCTGTCATCCTGGAATGAGGTGCAGTACGGGGGAAGGATTGCTGCACGGCCAAATAAGTGCAAAGTCTCGGAGTGTAGGCCGTAGTTTTAAAGCTGCGGATCACTTTTGTTGCTGGATCAGTGTTGTGTAAAGAGTCAGCGGGTGTCAGTTGCACAGACTGGTTAGTGCTGTCAAGGTTGGGGGTTAACGGGGAATCAGTCTCTAGAATTGCACAGTCTGTGTGTGCGAGGGATATAATGCCGAGAAGCGGGCTTGTAAGCTGGCGTCGGTCTGCGGAGAGTAAACCTCCTGTTGCACACGCCGGGTCTCAGCCAATAGCCCTGTTTTCGCACACGCAGTCCCCTTTATCTCACACCCGCCCCCAGAAGTCAAGTGATAGCAACCCAGGAAAATGCTCCAGAATCCTAAGTGCTGAAAGGCGTTTAGTCAGCCATGTTTAGTGTTAGGTTGATTGAACAGCTGTAGAGTGGGAGGAGTCCAGAGGATAAATGCCCAGCCTTCTAGAGCATTCAATGTGGGGTGGGCCTGGAGGTGCAAGCTCTGAAGCTGTGGTTTAATGTCAAGGAAAGCTGAACCTTTTGTTGTTTGTTCGGTTTCGCTCTTATCAAAAGTCATGTGACAAGGCTCGTTAAAGGGTCGACATTGACTGTTAGGATTGCTTCTTCCAATAGGTGGCACTAGAGTTCTAGTCCTCTTCCTCTCTGAAGAGACAATTTGCATATTTCCCAGAGGAGCATTGCGGCTTTAAGTCTCCTCACCTCGACATGCTTAACATGTCACTCTCCGCAAGGAGAAATGATACTTCTTGGATTCCGGTCAGACGCCTCTCAATCAGCCAAACCAGATCTCCACTTTGCACTGACGAGGGGCAGTACCCCGAAACACAGTGACTGCAAATTGATATCTGGTTTGGCTCTTATCCTAAGTCATATGACAAGGCTCGTTAAAGGGTCAACATTGATTGTTAGGATTGCTACTTCTAATAGGTGGCACTAGAGTTCTAGTCCTCTTCCTCTCTGAAGAGACAATTTGCATATTTCCCAGAGGAGCATTGCGGCTTTAAGTCTCCTCACCTCGACATGCTTAACATGTCACTCTCCGCAAGGTGAAACGATACTTCTTGGTTCCTGAAGCAACAAAGGCAGTGCCATTCGTTATGTTTTTGTTTTCCTGTTAGGCCAGGAAGGCCAGGGTTTTTTTTGCTAATATTGCACTGGTGGTTAATGCTGTATTTTTAATAAACTAGAAGATTTAAAGAGGCAGTGTTCCTGTGTCTACCTCTGTGTGCAGCCAAGTGAGCTGATCTACCACAATTGGGTATAGGAAGTGATTGATTGCAGTGATTTATTTCAAAAGTTGTACAATCAATCATTAAAGTTGAGGATGTCAATAATTTTGTCTCGTCCATTTTTGAGGTTTTGTATAAAACTATGTCCAATTTTCCTTTTTTCTCTGTTTTATTATGTTGTCCCAATACACACAAAGGAAATAAATGTGTATAGCAAAACATGTAATTGCAAAAATTTTCTGGGAGAAAAACTTCATTTTCTGGAACATTTTCCAGGGTTCCAACACTTTCGGCCATGACTGTATTTGGTTTTGCAGTAGCTTCTTCTTCTGCCATCACTGGTGCTGCACATAAATCAGGGTCCAGTTTATCAAATTAATACTGTAAATTGCTTTGCTCAGTGGGCAGAAGCACTGAGGTACTGCATGATTGAGTGCATGTGCAGCGCCCCAGAGTCCTGGTCGTTGCAGTACTGTGGCTCCGCCACTATGGGGAGCTACGGTGCGTCCGATGGCACTGAAGGAGTTCATCTGATCAGGTATCACAGACACCAATAGATTTCACAGCTGGGCCTCCGGGGGGAGCTAAGGGTTCTATTCATTAGGCCACTCCCCACCATAGTGGGTAAACTGGGGGTCAGGCAGGAAGTTAGAGGAGAAAGCTGACTGGATTGAACGAAGCAACACCTGGTGGCAGAGGGTGTTGTGGAGGAAGAGACAGTAGGGTCTCTGTCAGGGGTGGGATCCTGACAGAGGCTTGGCATTGAAAAAGAACGTAACGGGTCCGCCCCAGCTCCGGGAAGCGGCGGGACCCAAGAAAGGACTAGAAGCGAGATAGATTGTGCTGAGTGAGAAACGAGATCAAGCAATAGGAGAATACCAGTAGGGGTCATGCTGTAAGACCGGAGTAACACCCTACTGAGGCGCATTACCGGTGGCCGGAACGCCGAGGGAGTATTTCATTAGAGAGCTTCAAGCAATACTCTAAACAGCGGCAGGACAGTCAGTCTCAGGCGGGCTGTCTCACCTAAATCACCTATGAAGTCTTGGGAGGCAATTGCGGGAGAGGGGCATCTCTAGGGTCCCGGAAGAACTCCAGGCCTACCCGACAAACGGGTGCCGTTCTAACTGTAACATCAGGAAGGGACGGAAGATTAGCAGAAGATCAGTTAATCGAGTTGTGAGGGAACACGAGAAACAGACACAACGGTTGTGGGGTACTTTCCGTAAGCATAGCAGGGAAGGACTACAACACATAGCGCTAAGAAGGAAGGCACCGATTTCCACCTGTGAAGTGAACTCTGTAGGTGCCATCGGACCGGCCGGACTTGCGCAGCCTGGTGAACCATATTCTGGACTGAGGACTCAGAGATCTCCAGTAAAGAGGTAAAGAGACTGCAACCTGGTGTCCTCGTTATTTACCGCGACCTTCACCCCACAACTGCACCACCAACATCCACACCTATCATTCACTGTGCGCCCCACGGCAGGGTCACGGGCCGGGGCCTAGCCGCCGTGACAACCCCAGAAGCAGAGACTCAGAGGCCCGGTACCGGGTACCCCTCGGCCCTGCGGCAGTGGGGGCGCTACAACTTGGCGTCACGAACAGGATGTACTTAAGCCTGAAGAATCAGGTCATGTGTGCCTTGGAACTGTGATTTGTTGTGCTTGGACTGTACTTTATTGCAAAGACTGTGCTGCGCCATTTGCCGCCAAAAGTTCGCGCCAAAAGCCGCCGCCATTGCTACGCCAGAGAAGAAGGAGGGCGTGCCATGGGAGGAGACTACCAGAGTGGCGCGGGAAATGGCTACCGCCCCCTGTGCTTCTGGCTGCGAAGTGAGAACCTGCCCTCAAGCAGAGTACGACCCCCTGATTTGCAACGGCGGGAAGCGGGTGACGGAGAAGCTCGACCTCGGAGAAATGGCGGAGTCAGGTGTATGCACTGCCACCGACTATCAGGCAGCGATGACGAACAGCAAGTGCCTGAATGAGGAAGAAGTAATTCCGGCTTGCCCTCCTTCACCAGAGGCGGACCTATGTCCACTGCAGCGGAAAGATCTGAATTCTTTGGAACCGGCCGCGGAGCTGAGCTTACCCATCCCGTCCTCGGAGCCAGCGGAGGAGGAACCATGGTGGGCGGAGCCGCATCCGGGGACCCCATTGGAGGAGCCGCGGTCTGGGCTGCGGCCGACTCCAGCGTTCTCGTTAATGGACCGGATCGACATCGGTGGAACCACATCAGGCGCAGGTATGGGAGACGCCCCTGCTCCCCGGCTCGATCCCGCTCCCGCGACCGGTCCTCACCCCAGTAAAAGCCGTCTACTATCGGCAGAGCTAGTGGTGTTACCCCCCGATGCCATGGGGAAGCTGGTGCCACCGCTGCCGACTAGGATGGGGGAACCCGTAGACGTAGGCCCAGACGGGGTGACCCTCCAGTGGGACACCCCCCGGGTTGGGCCAGATGGAGTTCGGGAAGAAGGATTCATGTCATGGTTCCCAATGGCAAGGGAACGAAAGAAACATATAAATAACGAACGAGCTCTCGGGTGATGGAAACTCGAGTTGACCGTGAGCTAAATCTACCACACAACTAATAGTAGCCAGGGAGCATACCTACGGCTTCCTATATGCCACGCGCCAGCCGGAGGACTAACTACGCCTGGTAGAGGAAGAAACAGACCTGACTTACCTCTAGGGAAATACCCCAAAAGATGATAGCAGCCCCCCACATGTAATAACGGTGAATTAAGAGGAAAAGACATACACAGTATGAAAGTAGATTTAGCAAAGAGAGGTCCACTTACTAGATAGCAGAAAGATACAAAAGAGGACTTCACGGTCAACTGAAAACCCTTTCAAAAACCATCCTGAAATTACTTTAAGACTCCTGTGTCAACTCATGACACAGGAGTGGCAATTTCAGCCCGCAAGAGCTTCCAGCTACAGAGAATTACAAAAACTGCAAACTGGACAAAAGATACAAAACAAAAGGACAAAGTCCACTTAGCTGATCAGCAGACTAGTAGCAGGAACATGCAACCGAAGGCTCTGGTTACAATGATGACCGGCAAGGAAATGACTGGAGAGCAAGGCTAAATAGGAAACTCCCAAACGCTGATGGAAGCAGGTGAACAGAAGCAGCAAAGTGCAAACAAGTCACCAATACCACCAGCAACCACCAGGGGAGCCCAAAAAGCGGATACACAACAGTACCCTCCCCTTAAGGAGGGGGCACCGAACCCTCACAAGAACCGCCAGGGCGATCTGGATGAGCCCTATGAAAGGCACGAACCAAATCCGAGGCATGAACATCAGAGGCAGTTACCCAAGAATTATCTTCCTGACCATAGCCCTTCCATTTAACCAGATATTGAAGTCTCCCTCTGGAAATACGGGAGTCCAAGATCTTTTCTACCACGTACTCCAATTCACCCTCCACCAGCACAGGAGCAGGAGGTTCAGTAGAAGGAACCACCGGTACCTCATATCTCCGCAACAGCGACCGATGGAACACATTATGGATAGCGAAAGATGCCGAGAGGTCCAAACGAAAGGAGACAGGGTTAAGATTCTCCAAAATCCTATAAGGACCGATGAACCGAGGCTTAAATTTAGGAGAAGAAACCCTCATAGGGACAAAACGGGAAGACAACCACACCAAGTCCCCAACACGAAGGTGGGGGCCAACACGATGACGGCGGTTAGCAAACTGCTGAGTCCTCTCCTGGGACAATTCCAAATTATCCACCACTTGTCCCCAAATCTGATGCAACCGATCCACTACCGCATCCACTCCAGGACAATCCGAAGATTCAACCTGACCAGATGAAAAACGCGGATGAAACCCTGAATTGCAAAAGAAAGGAGAAACCAAAGTGGCAGAACTAGCCCGATTATTAAGAGCAAACTCCGCCAACGGCAGAAAGGCAACCCAATCATCCTGATCCGCAGACACAAAACACCTCAAATAAGTCTCCAAAGTTTGATTAGTTCGTTCCGTCTGGCCATTGGTTTGAGGATGGAATGCAGACGAAAAAGACAAATCAATGCCCAACCTGGCACAGACTGCCCGCCAAAATCTAGACACGAACTGGGTACCCCTGTCAGAAACGATGTTTTCCGGAATACCATGCAAGCGAACCACATTTTGAAAAAACAGAGGGACCAACTCAGATGAGGAAGGCAACTTAGGCAATGGCACCAAATGAACCATTTTAGAAAAACGGTCACACACCACCCAGATGACAGACATCTTCTGAGAAACAGGGAGGTCCGAGATAAAGTCCATAGAGATGTGCGTCCAAGGCCTCTTCGGAATAGGCAAGGGCAACAACAACCCACTAGCCCTAGAACAACAAGGCTTGGCCCGAGCACACACATCGCAAGACTGCACAAAAACACGCACATCTCGAGACAGGGAAGGCCACCAGAAGGATCTAGCCACCAAATCTCTGGTGCCAAAAATTCCCGGATGACCTGCCAGAGTAGAAGAATGAACTTCCGAGATGACTCTAGTGGTCCACTCGTCAGGAACAAACAGTCTACCAGACGGACAACGATCAGGTCTATCCGCCTGAAATTCTTGCAAAGCACGTCGCAAATCTGGAGAGACAGCAGACAAAACCACTCCATCCTTAAGGACACCAGCAGGTTCAGAATTCCCAGGAGAGTCAGGCTCAAAACTCCTAGAAAGAGCATCTGCCTTCACATTCCTAGAACCCGGTAAGTACGAAACCACAAAATTAAACCGGGAAAAGAACAACGACCAACGTGCCTGTCTAGGATTCAGGCGCCTGGCAGACTCCAAATAAATTAAATTCTTGTGATCAGTCAAAACTACCACCTGATGTTTGGCACCCTCAAGCCAATGACGCCACTCCTCAAATGCCCACTTCATGGCCAAAAGCTCCCGATTACCAACATCATAGTTTCGCTCGGCGGCCGAAAATTTTCGCGAAAAGAATGCACAAGGTCTCATCACTGAGCAGTCGGAACTTTTCTGCGACAAAACCGCCCCCGCTCCGATCTCGGAAGCATCGACCTCAACCTGAAAGGGAAGAGAAACATCAGGCTGGCGCAACACAGGTGCAGACAAAAAGCGGCGCTTAAGCTCCCGAAAGGCCTCCACGGCAGCAGGGGACCAATTGGCAACATCAGCACCCTTTTTAGTCAAATCCGTCAGAGGTTTAGCAACGCCAGAAAAACCAGCTATAAATCGATGATAAAAATTAGCAAAGCCCAAGAATTTCTGGAGACTCTTCAGAGAAGTAGGCTGCGTCCAGTCGTAAATAGCCCGAACCTTGACAGGGTCCATCTCAATAGAAGAAGGGGAAAAAATGTACCCCAAAAAGGAAATTTTTTGAACCCCAAAAACACACTTTGAACCCTTTACACACAAAGAATTCTCCCGCAAAACCTGAAAAACCCTCCTGACCTGCTGAACATGAGACTCCTAGTCATCAGAAAAAATCAAAATATCATCCAAGTACACTATCATAAATTTATCCAAATATTCACGGAAAATATCATGCATTAAGGACTGAAAGACAGAAGGTGCATTAGAAAGGCCGAAAGGCATTACCAAATACTCAAAATGGCCCTCAGGCGTATTAAATGTGGTTTTCCACTCATCCCCCTGCTTAATTCGCACCAAATTATACGCCCCACGAAGATCAATCTTAGAGAACCACTTAGCCCCCCTTATGCGAGCAAACAAATCAGTCAGCAAAGGCAACGGATACTGATATTTGACTGTAATTTTATTCAGGAGTCGATAATCAATACAAGGCCTCAGAGAGCCATCCTTTTTAGAGACAAAGAAAAAACCGGCTCCTAAAGGTGATGAAGAAGGACGAATATGTCCCTTTTCCAGGGACTCCTTAATATACTCGCGCATAGCAGCATGTTCAGGTACAGATAGGTTAAACAAACGACCCTTTGGAAATTTACTGCCAGGAATCAGATCTATGGCGCAATCACAATCCCTGTGAGGAGGGAGTGAACCAATTTTAGGCTCTTCAAAAATATCACGATAATCAGACAAAAATGCCGGAATCTCAGATGGAATAGATGACGAAATGGACACCAAAGGAGTGTCCCCATGAGCCCCCCGACATCCCCAGCTTAACACAGACATAGCTTTCCAGTCAAGGACTGGGTTATGAGACTGTAACCATGGTAATCCAAGCACCAAAACATCATGTAAATTGTACAACACAAGGAAGCGAATCACCTCCTGATGGTCTGGAGTCATATGCATAGTCACTTGCGTCCAGAACTGTGGTTTATTACAAGCCAAAGGTGTAGAATCAATACCCTTCAGAGGTATAGGGACTTCCAGAGGCTCTAAATCAAACCCACAGCGCCTGGCAAAGGACCAGTCCATAAGACTCAGAGCGGCGCCAGAGTCCACATAGGCATCCACGGTAATAACTGATAATGAACAAATCAAGGTTACAGACAAAATAAATTTGGACTGTAAAGTGCCAATTGAAATAGACTTGTCAACCTTCCTAGTACGTTTAGAGCATGCCGATATAACATGAGCAGAATCACCACAATAGAAGCATAACCCATTTTTACGCCTATAATTCTGCCGCTCGCTTCTGGACATAATTCTGTCACATTGCATTTTCTCTGGCGTCTCTTCAGAAGATACCGCCAAATGGTGCACGGGTTTGCGCTCCCGCAAACGCCGATCAATCTGAATTGCCAATGTCATGGACTCATTCAGACCTGTAGGCGCAGGGAACCCGACCATAACATCTTTAACGGCATCAGAAAGGCCCTCTCTGAAATTTGCCGCTAAGGCGCACTCATTCCACTGAGTAAGCACAGACCATTTACGAAATTTTTGGCAGTATATCTCAGCTTCATCTTGCCCTTGAGATAGGGCTATCAAAGCTTTTTCAGCTTGAATCTCCAAATTAGGTTCCTCATAAAGCAACCCTAAAGCCAGGAAAAACGCATCCACATTGAGCAACGCAGGATCCCCTGGTGCCAATGAAAATGCCCAATTTTGAGGGTCACCTCGCAGCAAAGAAATTACAATCTTAACCTGCTGGACAGGATCTCCTGAGGAGTGAGGTCTGAGAGAAAGGAACAATTTACAATTATATTTGAAATTCAGAAACCGAGATCTATCTCCGGAAAACACCTCTGGTGTAGGGATTTTAGGTTCAGAAATAGGAGTATGCATAACAAAATCTTGTAAATTTTGAACCTTCGTAGCAAGATTATTTAAACCTGCAGCCAAACTCTTAGGATCCATCTTTAAACAGGTGAGCTCAGAGCCATTCAAGGATTATAAGGAGAGAAAGGCAAAGGCAGTAATTAGAGCTGAAATACAACTGATCCAACTATGGAGCAAGCATAGGGAAAAAGAAGAAAAAAAAAAAAATTTTTACAGACTTCTTTTTTCTCTCCTTTCTTCTGCCAATAAGTTTTAACTCGGGCCGGTCATACTGTCATGGTTCCCAATGGCAAGGGAACGTAAGAAACATATAAATAACGAACGAGCTCTCGGGTGATGGAAACTCGAGTTGACCGTGAGCTAAATCTACCACACAACTAATAGTAGCCAGGGAGCATACCTACGGCTTCCTATATGCCACGCGCCAGCCGGAGGACTAACTACGCCTGGTAGAGGAAGAAACAGACCTGACTTACCTCTAGGGAAATACCCCAAAAGATGATAGCAGCCCCCCACATGTAATAACGGTGAATTAAGAGGAAAAGACATACACAGTATGAAAGTAGATTTAGCAAAGAGAGGTCCACTTACTAGATAGCAGAAGGATACAAAAGAGGACTTCACGGTCAACTGAAAACCCTTTCAAAAACCATCCTGAAATTACTTTAAGACTCCTGTGTCAACTCATGACACAGGAGTGGCAATTTCAGCCCGCAAGAGCTTCCAGCTACAGAGAATTACAAAAACTGCAAACTGGACAAAAGATACAAAACAAAAGGACAAAGTCCACTTAGCTGATCAGCAGACTAGTAGCAGGAACATGCAACCGAAGGCTCTGGTTACAATGATGACCGGCAAGGAAATGACTGGAGAGCAAGGCTAAATAGGAAACTCCCAAACGCTGATGGAAGCAGGTGAACAGAAGCAGCAAAGTGCAAACAAGTCACCAATACCACCAGCAACCACCAGGGGAGCCCAAAAAGCGGATACACAACAGATTCACCCTTGCTGTGCTTACCTGGGAGCAATACAAACAATGCTTGATTCTACATTGGAAAAGGCAGAAAGAGGCAGAGCTGACTACCCCACCGAGGGTACGACAACCACCTCCTGCATGTGATGACCGGGACATGGTGAGGCGGGGCACTGTATTGGCCTTCCACCCGAAGAGAGGATGGGGCTCCATACAGGAACCGGGGCTGCCAACTGACGTCTTCGTTGCCAGCTGCAACGTGAAGGCTCCCTGCTGTGGCCGAAGTGGTGATCCGCTACAAAGGGGAGATCCGGTGACTTACACCCGTCATCGGAATGCATACGGGTGGTATGCCCGGGACGTGCGCCGTTGTGAGCTGGGGGGGGCGTCGTCTGGTACTTCAACCATGATGGAACCAGACGTAACGGATCTTACCAACATTGCCGCCGTACGTCTCATTGCAGCGACTGAGCTGGCGGCTAGAGTCCGCCTTCGGGTCCAGACATCGGGTGGTCTGACTGCACCATGGAAATCCATTGGTGATACTGGTGCGGCATCAGCTGCTGACCTAGGATCAAAGTCTGCACGGTCGGAAGGTGCCCACTTTCGGCTGATGTCTTGTGATTCACTATGAAGATAAACCTCGATACCATGAATCTGTAAATAGTTACTGTTTCTCGTTGTCCTGCTAAACCCGCTCAGGGTACACTCTTAAAGGGATCCCTTTGTTGACCCGGGATCCCTATTGTTTTTGGTTATTTTCTATTTTTCTACGTTATTTAAAAACTGCTGAAATCATGAACAGTGCATGATCCGAACTTCTTGTATATAGTTTGCACCTTACTAAAGGCGCTCCCTACTGGTTTTATTTAAAGACTCTTTGCGAAGATACCGCACTGGAACCTTTGCTGAGCATGGACTGGTAGTCTGAGAAGACGAACTACCTCAGAAAGACTTGATCCCCTCTTAAAGGGGATGTTCATTTGTCGCATTTTGATAGTAATATTGCTTAAGACAAGTAGCAATAATGTTGATGAGAGAAAAGTGATGATAATGTTTGCACGAGGAAGTTATATGTGTTCAATTGGTTAATTGTGAAGAAATGTTAATGATGTTATTTGAGAAGAAAAAGGCGAAAGATAGAAGAAGGATGCAGTGGACCCGTAGGGATAGACGTGGTGTCCAGCATGCATGATAGAAAGAAAGACAATGAGAAGGCTTAATGTTCAGAAGAAAATGCTTGATAATGTTGATAGATAGTTAGGATAGAAGGTAAACCCTGAGTCCTCATAGGAGTCATGTAGAGATGGCTCAGTGCTCTTGAACTGAAAGTAATGTTATGTTCTATACTGTGTATAGTAGTTGAAAAGGCAGAAGGCCCTGGCTGAACGGGGCGGTCCTGTAACAGAAAGGAGAGGCAGTAGGTCTGGTGCCGATAGGACAGGCGGTCCTGCAGATCCAAAGCAGGAGAATGTAAAAGTTAAAATACCTTATAATGTGATTATAGGAAGGTCTTTAGTGGATAAAGAGTGTATGTCCTTAAAGGCAAAGTTAAATTATTGTTCAACAATTTTGCACTTAGTAGAATACCCGGTTGGGTAACAGGAGTTATTTATAACCTGTAATTTATAATGTTAACCATGTTTGTAACGTTTAAGTGTCCTCACCTCCCATAAAGGGAAGCTCTGTTAAGTATACTTATTGTTATTGCACTCAACCAAAATTGTATGTCTTTTTGCTAACCTGTATTGTTGTTTTCTTCCCAGTCCCGGAGTACTGTGTTTAACCAGGGGGGAGTGCAGCGCCCCAGATTCCTGGTCGTTGCAGTACTGTGGCTCCGCCACTATGGGGAGCTACGGTGCGTCCGATGGCACTGAAGGAGTTCATCTGATCAGGTATCACAGACACCAATAGATTTCACAGCTGGGCCTCCGGGGGGAGCTAAGGGTTCTATTCATTAGGCCACTCCCCACCATAGTGGGTAAACTGGGGGTCAGGCAGGAAGTTAGAGGAGAAAGCTGACTGGATTGAACGAAGCAACACCTGGTGGCAGAGGGTGTTGTGGAGGAAGAGACAGTAGGGTCTCTGTCAGGGGTGGGATCCTGACAGAGGCTTGGCATTGAAAAAGAACGTAACGGGTCCGCGCCAGCTCCGGGAAGCGGCGGGACCCAAGAAAGGACTAGAAGCGAGATAGATTGTGCTGAGTGAGAAACGAGATCAAGCAATAGGAGAATACCAGTAGGGGTCATGCTGTAAGACCGGAGCAACACCCTACTGAGGCGCATTACCGGTGGCCGGAACGCCGAGGGAGTATTTCATTAGAGAGCTTCAAGCAATACTCTAAACAGCGGCAGGACAGTCAGTCTCAGGCGGGCTGTCTCACCTAAATCACCTATGAAGTCTTGGGAGGCAATTGCGGGAGAGGGGCATCTCTAGGGTCCCGGAAGAACTCCAGGCCTACCCGACAAACGGGTGCCGTTCTAACTGTAACATCAGGAAGGGACGGAAGATTAGCAGAAGATCAGTTAATCGAGTTGTGAGGGAACACGAGAAACAGACACAACGGTTGTGGGGTACTTTCCGTAAGCATAGCAGGGAAGGACTACAACACATAGCGCTAAGAAGGAAGGCACCGATTTCCACCTGTGAAGTGAACTCTGTAGGTGCCATCGGACCGGCCGGACTTGCGCAGCCTGGTGAACCATATTCTGGACTGAGGACTCAGAGATCTCCAGTAAAGAGGTAAAGAGACTGCAACCTGGTGTCCTCGTTATTTACCGCGACCTGCACCCCACAACTGCACCACCAACATCCACACCTATCATTCACTGTGCGCCCCACGGCAGGGTCACGGACCGGGGCCTAGCCGCCGTGACAACCCCAGAAGCAGAGACTCAGAGGCCCGGTACCGGGTACCCCTCGGCCCTGCGGCAGTGGGGGCGCTACACATAGATTTCCTATTTAGCCCCTACTCTTCTCTGTGCACCTCCTGCTTGCTAGCACAATTCAGACCTTGATATAAGTGCTGTAAATCAGTAAGGTCCAAGCCAGAAAAAAACAAATAAATAAAGATAAGTAACTTTAGCCCCTTCACGACCTTAGACGTATCCATACGTATCCAGTACTTCCTGACCTTGGATGTATGGATACGTCTAAGGAATTTTGCCCGCATGTTATGCATTATGTAAAACGTTCCAAATAAAAGCTTCAACTCAATCCTCAGAAAAACACAAGTCCTCACTCAGGTCTGCCATCTGTTAAAGGAAATATAGGGGACTTCCACATTACTGGTAGTACAAAGGCTCTGGAAAAGCACTATGTTTCCTCACCCCGCAAAGAAATCCAGCGAATTCTGCATTCCCAAATACAAATGCCCCCTCCCTTCTTAGGCTAGGTTCACATTGCGTTAGGGCAATCCGTTTAGCGCTAGCGGATTGCGCTAACGCAATGTATTTTTAGGGATCGCGTTTGGGGGTCGCGTTAACGTCCCCGCTCTCGCAGATCCCCGATCTGCGAGAGCGGGGAACGGACCTCGGGCGCGCCGCGGACGCTGCAAGCAGCGTCCGAGGCGCGTCACAGAAGAACGGCACATCACTAGCGCGAGCCAAAAAAGGCACGCGCTAGTGATGCGCTGCTGGCGAAATTAACATTGCTGTCAATGGGTGCGCTAACGGACCCGTTGCACGGCGTTAATTGCGACATTTTCGCCGTGCAACGCTGTCCGTTAGCGATCACCCATTAACGCAATGTGAACCTAGCCTTAGCCCCAAAGTGTGTCTAAATCGCATTTAGCGCCCACATGTTTGGCGTTTTTGGTACTGTACATCAGAGACTCTCTAAACATGACATGGCATCCGCTAATGATTCCAGCAAATTTTGAGTTAAAAAAATCAAATTGCGCTCTTTTTCTTCCGAGCATTGCCTATGCCCAAACAGTAGTTTTCCTCTACATATTGGGTATCGGCGTGCTCAGGAGAAATTGCAGGACAAATTTTGGGTTCCATTTACTCCTATTCCCCTTGTGAACATAAAAAAAATTGGGGCTAAAAGTACATTTTTGTGAAAAAATTTGATTTATAATTTTTTATGTCTCAACGTTATATATTTCTGTGAAGCACTTGGAGGTTCAAGGTCACCACACATATAGATAAGTCCTTGGGGTGTCTCATTTCCAAAATGGGGTCACTTGGGGGTTTTCACATCAGGAGCTCTCCAAATGCAACGTGGTGTCCACTCTTGATTCCAGTCAATTTTGCATACAAAAAGTCAAGCCTTGATCTTTCTCCTTTGAGCCTTGTAGTACACCCAAACAGTAGTTTTCCCCCACATATGGGGCATTGGCTCAGTAGAAATTTTACAACAAATTGTATAGTCCATTTTCTCCTGTTACCCTTGTGAAAATGAAAAAAATTTGGGTTTAAGTAAAATATTTGTGAAAAAAGTTAAATGTTCATTTTTTCTTCCACATTGCTTCAGTTCCTGTAAAGAACCTCAAGTGTTAATAAACATATTATACACCGAAAAAGAGCATGAACGGCACCTACAAAAATTGTACATTGATCTAATGCTGCTAGGCAAAAATATATATGACTGAACAAGAGTTTCTTAGTTTAACATTCTGATCAGACTATATGAAGCCCACTGCCACTTCACAGTGAACCTCTTAGTGGGTCCCTATCGCTGGAGCCATGTGCCGACCATCAACAATGCACCCACAGGGCGGACGGCCTGGTGCCTCACAGCACCCCTGCTGCAAGACTGAGCCCCCATGACTCCAGACTGCACCGATCCACCAGCACAAAGCCACAGCAACAATGGCCACCACCCAGCACCCACACCAAATGAAAGGAGCATTTAAACTCACCTTCCTCAAGCTCTCCAGTGAGAGAATAAATAGGCTAGACCCTTTTTTTGCAGTATCATGCTAATTTAAAATCACCTGTACCCAATAGGAGGAGTGCTGGTCCAAGAAAGGAGAAATAACATGCTATACACCAAATAAAAAGACCATGAACCGCACCTCCAAAAATCATACATTGATCTAATGCCGCCAGGCAAAAATACACTCACCGGCCACTTTATTAGGTACACCATGCTAGTAACGGGTTGGACCCCCTTTTGCCTTCAGAACTGCCTCAATTCTTCGTGGCATAGATTCAACAAGGTGCTGGAAGCATTCCTCAGAGATTTTGGTCCATATTGACATGATGGCATCACACAGTTGCCGCAGATTTGTCGGCTGCACATCCCAAAGATGCTCCATACAAGGCAGGATGGATCCATGCTTTCATGTTGTTTACGCCAAATTCTGACCCTACCATCCGAATGTCGCAGCAGAAATCGAGACTCATCAGACCAAGCAACGTTTTTCCAATCTTCTACTGTCCAATTTCGATGAGCTTGTACAAATTGTAGCCTCAGTTTCCTGTTCTTAGCTGAAAGGAGTGGTACCCGGTGTGGTCTTCTGCTGCTGTAGCCCATCTGCCTCAAAGTTCGACGCACTGTGCGTTCAGAGATGCTCTTAGGCCTACCTTGGTTGTAACGGGTGGCGATTTGAGTCACTGTTGCCTTTCTATCAGCTCGAACCAGTCTGCCCATTCTCCTCTGACCTCTGGCATCAACAAGGCATTTCCGCCCACAGAACTGCCGCTCACTGGATTTTTTTTCTTTTTCGGACCATTCTCTGTAAACCCTAGAGATGGTTGTGCGTGAAAATCCCAGTAGATCAGCTGTTTCTGAAATACTCAGACCAGCCATTCTGGCACCAACAACCATGCCACGTTCAAAGGCACTCAAATCACCTTTCTTCCCCATACTGATGCTCGGTTTGAACTGCAGGAGATTGTCTTGACCATGTCTACATGCCTAAATGCACTGAGTTGCCGCCATGTGATTGGCTGATTAGAAATTAAGTGTTAACAAGAAGTTGGACAGGTGTACCTAATAAAGTGGCCGGTGAGTGTATATAAACATATTTATCGTGGTTTTTCACCTTTAAAGGGTGCACCTTTAGAATGGTGTCAATTTTGGGTATTTTCTGTCATATAGGCCCCTCAAAGTCACTTCAAATGTGATGTGATCCCTAAAAAAAAAATGGTTAGGAGGGGGAAGGGTTAAGCAAACTCCTCCAAAGCCAACCCCACAGACCATCTTGGCAGACAGCATACTTAGCAGAGAACTTTGCAAACCACCATCCCCCTCGGCTGGCTTCTCTAACCTTTGTCTCACAGGTCTCAGCATTAACTCATCATCCTTTCCTGTGACAATTAGGCTCTGTTCACTTTAACTACTTAACCCCTTAAGGACCATGCCACTTTGTACAATTCTGACAGCATTGCTTTATGTGGTAATAATTCTGGCAGGCTTCAATGGATCCCACTGATTTCCACACATACCAGTGATTCTGAGAGATTGTTTTTCGTGACATGTTGTACTTCATGTTAGTAGTAAATTTTGGTCATTGTTATTTGTATTTATTAATGAAAATATAGAAAATGTTACAAAAAAATGTAAATATTTCGCAATTTTCAAACTTTGAATTTGTATTCCCATAACACAAAATAGTTAATAAATTGCATTTCTCATGTCTACTTTACATGACTATAATTTTTTCAACATTTCTTTTTGTTAGGAAGTTATAAGGGTTAAAAGTTGATCATCGATTTCTCAACAAAATTGACAAAACCATTTTTTTTTAGGAACCACCTCACCTTTGAAGTGACTTTGAGTTGATGTGACAGAGAATACCCAAACATGACACCATTCTAAAAACTACCCTCCGCAAAGTCCTCAGAATTACATTCAGGAAGTTTATCAACCCTTTAGGTTCTTCACGCGAATTAAAGCAATGTGGAAGGAAGACAATTGTGCCTGATGTGCCTAAACAGTGGAATCCCGCCACAAGTGACCCTATTTTGGTAACTACAGTTCTCATGGAATTTATCTAGAGGTGTAGTGAGCATCTTGAAAATCACAGGTACAACTCAGAAATTTAAAACATTCGACCGTGAAAATTAAAAATTACTTTTTTCCCCAAAAATGTTGTTTTAGCTCCCAAGTTTTCATTTTCACAAGGATTAAAAGTGAAAATGTACTACATAATTTGTGCAATTTCTCTTTAGTACAGGGATACTCCATATGTGCTCAGAAACTCTTGTTTGGGCAAACGGCAGAGGTTGGAAGGTAAAGAGCGCTATTTGATTTTTGAAGTGCAAAATTGTCTGGAATACGTAGATTGTGGATGCTATGTCGCATTTGGAAAACCACCAAGATTCCAAAACAGCAGAAATCCCCACAGGTGACCCAATTTTGAAAACTTTACCTCTCATAGAATTATTCTAGAGGTGTATTGAGTAATTTATACCCACAGGTATTTCACAGAATTGTGCAACATTGGGCAATAAAAATAAAAAGTTAGTTTTTTCCACTAAAATGTAGTTTTAACCTAAGTTTTTCATTTTCAAAAGGGATAATAACAGAAAATGGACCACAAAATGTGTTATACAATGTTTCCTGAGAATGGTAATGTGCCATATGTGGTCAAAAGCTCAGAAGGGAAGGAGCGCCATATCAGAGCACAGTTTTATCTGGAATGGTTTTGGTGCAGATTTGTCTGGAATGGTTTTGGGTGCCATGTCACATTGGAAGAGCTTCTAAGGTGTCACGGCAGCAGTACCCCCCCCCCCCCTCCATAATTGTCTCCATTTTACAAATTACATCTCTTAATGAAATCATCTAGGGGTGCAGTGATCATACTTACACCACATGTGTTTCATAAAATGTTATACCATTGAGTGGTGAGGAAAAATAATTACATTTTTACCACTAACATGTTGTTTTGAAAGTAAGAGATTTTACATTTTCACAAGGGGAAATAGGTAAAAATGAGCGCATAGTTTGTAGCACAGTTTCTCCATATAAAGAGCCCCTAAGGGCCAGAAGAGCAGAATTCCCCCTCAATTGACCCCATTTTGAAAATTACACCCCTCTGGGAATTTATCTAGAGGTATAGGGATGATTTTGACTACATGGTTGTTTTCCAGAAATGGGCAGCAATGGATTTTGCTAAGTGAAAATTCAAATATGACATTGTAATGACCAGTATGTTGTAGTGCCCGGTACGTTGTAGTGCCCAAACATTATGCCAAACTCATTCTTCTGAAGACATGCACCCGTAAATGTCAAACATGTGGACACTATCTGCGTTTTAGGCACAATGGGGCTGAGGAGGTGGGGTATTTGGATTTGGGAGCGCAGATTTTGCTGAATTTGTTTTGGTGGGAGACATGTCACTTTTCTAGAGCCTTCATCAGAACTGATTCAGTAGATTAGATGAGAAATCTCAATAGTCCACATATAGAAATATTGTTGTATATTAGTATACCCAAAGAGGATTAAGATGCCTGGATGCCAGAATAGAACCTATACGGAGCAGCGCATGTGCGATATGCGACCGACGTCACTGGGGATGTGCGCACTTACATTGGAGTTTCCATGTAAATCTACAAAATACATGATTTGGATGAAACCCCCATTGGATCCATTCACTAATGAGGCAGCAGACATACTCTGGACTCTGTGTGACTTGTTTAGCGGTGTCTGTCCTCTAGGAGGTGCACAAAACTGTGGCTGACCGTGCTTTTATGCATGCCTAAAAAGACAGACACCACTGGATCATAGGCCAAGCAGAGTCCACAGTGTTTCCAGTTGCCTCATTATAGGGAATCTTCTGCCTGAGATTCAGAATCACGTATTTTAGAAATTTACACAGAAACCCTGGTGTACGCCCTCAGCATAAAGCTCAGGATAAATGTGAGCCAAACCTTATTGCAATCTTTGAGAGGCAGAGTGAACAAATCAACAGCAGATCAAGAATTGCTTATATTTTTTTTATGCCGTTCCTTGTGTGGCATAAGTGATTAGGTGACTTTATTCTTGCGATTACAGCGATACTAGATTTATATATATTTTTTTGTTTGTCTACTGTCATACACTAAAAACCCTTTTTTTCCCGAAAACAAGTTTTTGCATTGCCATATTTTGACAGCTATAATTTCTCTATTTTTCTCCCGATAGAGTCATGTGGGGTCTTATTTTTTGAGGGATGAGTTGATGTTTATATTAGTACCATTTTTGGCTTTCTATTCTGATTTTTGGGAGGTAGAATTAACAAAATGCCAGTAATTCAGGAATTGCTTTTTAGTTTTTTTTAAAATTCCATTCTCCTTGTGGTAAAAGTAATAAGGCGGCTTTATTTTTCAGTTCGGTACAATTACAGCGATACCACATTTATATAATTGATTTAATATTTTGTCGCTTCTACACAATAAAAACAATTTTATAAAAAAATATTGTTTTTGAATCGCTGTATTCTGAGTGCTGTAACTTTTTATTTTTTGCACTAATGAAGCTGCATGGCACTTTGTTTTTTTTGCGGGACAAGATGATGTTTTCAGCTATACCATTTTTATTTATATTCAGCATTTTATTTGAGTATTATTCCACTTTTTTCCAGTGGTATGATGCCTCTTTTTTTTTCTTTTCATTAATGGAGTTTACTGTAGGGGTTAACAATGTGACCAAATTTGTTAACTTTTTTTGTTTATTTTTGTTTTAACAAAAATATGTTTATTTATTGGTATTGTTTGTTCTTTATTTTGCATTTTTTGTTATAATAATTTTTTCAACATTCTCTACTTTTTTTTACTTAGTTCCTTCAGGGGACTTTTACTTTTATTAGTCTGATCACGGTTTTCATGCATTGTAATACAGATTGTACTGCAATGCAAGAGACCATGATATTACATAGGCAGATGGCCTGTTAGATCCTGCCTATGGCCTGATCTCACAGGCCACTGTACCTGGCAGACCAGGAGGTCATTGTTTGACCTCCGGGTGCCATGACAACCATCGGCTCCCCATGATTTTGTCACAGGGGTGCCCATTTGGGTGAGAGAGGGAGCCCACTTCCACTCCCCACCTTCCAAATGACATGATCAAGGCATCTGCAGGGTTAGTCAGCCATGGGCCATTTGGGAACTGGCTCTGGCTGTTACCGCAGGAGCTCAGCTGTCAGCTAAGCTGAGCTCCCAGCAGTAATCGTTTGGGGAAATGCTGATTTTTCAGCACTTTCTGTCAATCATATGCTGTGATCGTTTAGTCAGATTGAGTGACCGATCACAGCAATCAGAAAGTGGGGACTGCTGAAATGGATCCCTGCATCTCTAGCCATGCCGCTCAACTGTCAATGACCGCTGTCAACACAGACCTGTCACTGTGTGCTTTCCCACAGAAACAGCTTAAAGACACGACATGTATAGGATCTGACACCTGCTCCTGACGTGCTATGAATGTCATTGGTCGTTAAGGGGTTAACGAGGATGTCAGGTGAAAAAAGATATCTCTTTCCCATGGTTAGGTAATAACTTGTTGATCGATGGTTGCCTGAACTTTATTCTTCATGACCGCGTATGGCAAATCCGGGTTTCTTCCCTTGACACGCACACCAATTCCGCAAACAAAAACTAATAAATAAATAAGCCATTATACCCCCCTTTTAAATAAAAACATTATTCATAGATTCTTTGGATAATATTGGCCACAGCGGCCAGTTTATTAACAAACAATAACATATAACAAATGCATATCAATAATTTGATATAAACTCTAACATGAGAGGAGGGTTCTTGGAGCTAGAAAAATCTGGCTTACATTTTGGCAATAACCAACGAACTTCAACAACCATCTTACCCTCAGCCGTAAACCACCAGCTCGAGGACACCAAACAACCCAATCAGGGAAGACTAACCACCAAAAGCTCCCAGGGTAATACCCCGTCCAGAGTCCATAGCCAACTGTCAGATCAACCCCACCTCATTTAAACTGTCTAGAATTTACTCACAATTCCTTCCTCGACGAATCAGCGTCAACTCCAAGAACCCCACCCCCCGCCAACCACGAACAGCCTTGACCACCACATTCTCTTGAGTGCCCCAACACTGCCAATGCTCTCTCAACGCCTTCCTGCATTGAGAGTGCCCACAAATCAATCCCTATGTCATTCAAATGAACCCCATTTTTCCCTCCAAAGATTGCCAACCACGGATTCCAATTCGAAGTGTCTCACACTTATGCCAAAACTCCTAGATACAAAACTCGAGACAGCCCTATTTAACTTAACCCTAGCCCTATTAATTCCCTAAAATGATCTGGCCGCCCTCCACGTCCTCCTAGGAACAATATCCGACCAAACTATCAACACCCCCGGAAACGACGTCCATAATCGTAAAAAATCAAAATGAATGTCCCTGATCAACTCTCTGACTGGCCTAGTTCCTAAATTGTTACCGCCCATGTGCACAACCCAAATATCAGGAGCTCTATCCAAACGAGAAGCTCTTGAAAATTCACCTAACACCCTGCCCAAACCATGCCTCTAAAACCTAACCAATGAATAACAACCTGATCTCTACTGAAACCTAATTGCCTACCGTCGGGCCTGACATCAGCCTGTATGGCCCCCCAATGCACAAATGTCTGAAGATCCAGGCTAAGAAAGGGGCGCGATCTGAACAGACACAAAAAATCATTTACTTGAAAAAAAAACACGACCAAAGCTGCCCCAATCTCCGCTCCATATTACTAAAGCACATAAGTTAAATAACGGTCAGAGCGCCATCTACCAATTTGCCTAATTGCCTCGGCCTCTAAACCCCTCCTATGCGCCTCTGACGCAGCCCCGATCCGAAAAGAATGAGGACCGTACATATCCGGAGACAATCCCAACTCTTGTAACCCCTTATTCAAAATGGCAATAAATTGGAATCGGGACAGGAATGCCCCACCTGCATGACACAGCAACGGACCCACCCTACTCGCACACAAACGCCAGTAGGATTCCAGACATTTTTGCGGGCACATCAGGCCCCCCTCCACCTTACCAAGCACTACACGCCTACCTTTTCCCAACTGATCAGTCTTTGAGTGTCGTGTCCAAAAAATAATGCCCCCTGCTTGAATGTCAACATTCTCTGCCATCAGACCCCCTGTGCTAACTCCAAAAAACGCCAAAGAAAAAGCCAACCTGAACAATGAAACCTCAAAGGCAGAAACACAAATCTTCTCCAACACACCACCTAACCGTTCGAGCATGCTAAATGAAATCAGTGTACGCCTATCAAAACTTTTATTATCCCTTCGCAGACCCTTTAAAGCCTGTCTAACAAAAAAATTTTTGGTGACATCTATAGACCCCTCCAACTTAAAACCAAACGCCAAACCCCCCACAAATTTGTTAACTTTTGAAACCGACCAGCCATTGTCGGCCGCACAACCCACTAACCGTAACAAAGCTTGTACTGTATCCACATCAGACTCAAACGCTCCCAACTGCAACAGCCAAGTTTGCCAAACACTCCACGATTCCTCGTAAAACGCCCAGGTCTGGCGCATAACGGACTCACAAATCAGTCGTCTTGCTTGTCTGTAACTACTTGCCACAATCGTAAAGGGCATTCCTCTCCCAATGCCTCTGCTTCTGGTGCCAACTCCCGGAACTTCTCCCACTGAAAACGAGATAAAGAATCCACTATAGAGTTTTTAACACCTGGCACATGCACCGCAGAAATCCAAGCATTTAGTTCAAGGCACCGTAAAACCAATTCCCGCACCAACTTAATCAGCGGGGGAGACAATGCCGACAAGCTTTTGATTACCGCCACCACGCTCACATTATCACAGTGAAAACTAACTTTCTGATTAACAAACAATTCGCCCCAAATGAAAACTGCCACCACAATCGGAAACAACTCCAATAACGCCAAATTTTTAGTCAGACCCTTCCTCTGCCACTCCTCTGGCCATCTTCCGACACTCCATCTCCCTCTACAATAGGCTCCGTAACAGGCCCCGCCGGCCGCATCCGTGTAGATTTCACAGTCAAAATTACTCAACATCTCATGCTGAATCAACGAGCGTCCAATTATAGTGTACTAGAAAGCGCTGCCACACATTCAAATCCTCCCTGTGTTCTTTTTTTAAACAGACAAAATGGTGTGCTGCGCGCACTCCCGCTGTCTCTCCAGCCAGCCTCCGGCAAAAAATTCTACCCATTGGTATGATCCTGCTCGCAAAATTTAACCAACCTAGCAATGACTGCAACTCTTTCAACGTCAGTTTGCGCAGTTTTCTAACTCTATTCACCTCTTGTTTCAATAACAACAATTTATCGTCCGGTAACCTACATTACATTCTCTCTGAATCAATCAAAATTCCAAGGAAGCTTAGCACCATGCCCGGGCCTTCCGTCTTTTCTTTAGCCAAAGGTACGCCAAACAGCGCCGCCACCCATTCCATGGCGACCAAAGTATTCCTAGACAGAAACGAATCAGGTGGACCTATAAATAAAAAAATCGTCCAGATAATGAATCACTGACTGGACACCAACAACATCCCTAACCACCCACTCTAAAAACTGGAAGTAACCAAAAAGCCGATTCAATATCGATTTTTGCTAACAAAGCGCCAGTCCCGTATTGTCGAACCCATCGCACCGCTGTGCCAAACGATGTGTATTCCAGTGTACACAACTCCTGCGCAATGCCATCATTAACTGACCGACCTTTTGGGTACGACAAATGTTGAATCAATCGAAACTTCTTTGGCTCCTTCTTTGGCACAACCCCTAACGGAGAAATGACCATCCCAGCAATGGGCAAAGACAAGAACGGACCCGCCATCCTTCCCAATTCGACCTCCTTTTTCAGTAAGAACCTCCGAATGCATATCTGCCGACCTCAAATTTTTTACAGAAAACGGAACTGTGTGATTAGGGGGAGGAATTCTAAAACCTTCCTCAAAATCACCATAAATGACCCTTGCCATCTGCTGGTCCGGATACCTATTTAGAAAGGGGGCCATATTTTGAAGCCTCACTGGCATCACCCCCATGACCGGTACCCACTGAGGGCTTACCCTTTGATTTTTTAAAACATTTTGCCACTCCGTGGGAGCTCCCATTGCAAAACGAGCACACATGCTTGAACTTACATGTACTACCGTACTTGCACTGGCCATCGTTAAATTGGCAACACATTCTGAACTTCTCTTTTGATCCTTGTACGCCCTGTCCACCGCTTCCATGCCCTGCTTGCTGGCTGCTGCTACCACCGCTCCCATGAATGGACTGCCCATACCTGACGCCATAACTTTCAGCCAAAGCCCAATATCCTTTTGATCCCACTTAACCCCTTAATGACAGCCAATATGTCTTTTAACTGACCTGAGATATAAGAGAATAGTCTCCCCATACAGGTAACAATCCAGCAGCTGTCGGCTGTACACTATAGCTGACAACTTGCTGCATCAGCCACAATCAGTGTTTGCACCGTCCATATCTGTTTAACCCCTTAGATGCTGCTGTCAATATTGACTACATCATATAAATGGTTAACAGAGTGTGGGGGTTTCCTCTTTATCCAAAATTGTGCCCTCAGATCATTATTTTGTGGTCCTGATGTTTGCGATGTCAATTCACGTCCAAAAAGCGGCCTTACAGTCTGACAGCTCTAGTAGTCTGTTCAGAAGTTAGCGGCATTTAGGTGGTAAAAATACACATTTTCATTTGTGTCATACCACTTTGCATTAATTCCTGTAAAGCATCTGAAGGGTTAATAAACTACCTAACAGCATTTTTCAATATGTCTAGGGGTGCTGTTTTTAAAATGGTATCACGTTTGGGGGTTTCCCAATATATGGGACCCCTAAAGTCACTTCAAACATGGATAGGTCCCTAAAAAAATAAATTTTGTAAATTTCCTTGAAAAAATGAAAAATTGCTGCTACATTTTCAAACCTCCTAAAATGATAACAAAATAAAATAACATTTTAAAAATGGTGCTGATGTAAAGCCAACATGAGGGAAATGTTAATTATTAATATTTTGCTGTGGTATGACCATCTGGATTAAAGGGATAATCATTCAAATTTAGAAAATTGCTAATTTTTTAAAATTTTTCTCAAATTTTTTATATTTTTTATAAATAAACACAAAACATATTGATCTAAACTTACCGTTATCATAAAGTATGATGTGTCACGAAAAAACATTCTCAAAATCACTGGGATTTGTTGAAGCGTCCCAGAGTTATTACCACATAAAATGACACTGGTCAGATTTTAAAAAATTGGCTCCGTCACTAAGGGGTTAATCTCAGGTCCTACCGCTTTCCTCTGCCTAAATTGCTCGTCGTAACGCAGCCATGCCATACCACCGTATGTACGGTGTGCCTCTCCAATCGCAGCCAAATAGCAGAAAAGACCCAAACAATTTTCAGGAAACTTTTCTCCAATAACACTAGCCAAAATCGCAAACGCCTGCAAACAATTAGCTAATGTCTGCGGAATCAGCCGCTACCGTCGCTTCTCTTTCTCCTCTTTCTTACAGTCATCTTTCTTCCCTTTGTCCAAATTAAACTTTTCCAATGGCAAAAGGGAAAAATTTCCACATAATCATCCCGCCAAATTTTTTCCTTTACCTCTTTCTTCAAATGGGCTCCCAAAGGGCCCTCAAAACACACATACACTTCGCCCTTTGCTCGATCGTCCAACATAATCACATCCCCTTTTTCATTTTCAGTTTGTATAGACACAGATACGCCCGAAACTGAGGCCTGCTCACCTACAACTGATACGGGCGGCTCGCTTGCAACCTGCGATCCCAAAGTTACCCCCAGCAACCAGGTCCCCATCGGCGTTGACACCGCTGTGCCCTGTGCACCCGCATTGCCCTGTACCCCACTCTCCAATCTCTGTAAAGCCTGTGCCATACTAAGCAAAGTCTCACGAAGGCCCCGATCCCTGTCCCCGCTAGCGCCAGCTAACTGACGTCCCTCCGACCCTGGGGCCCGCCTACCCACAACATCTTATAAACGCAGCCCTTGTGGGCGACAAATCACACATAAAATCATGCTCACCAAGCTGTATGAGTGCTGTGTCCCCGCAAGCCGTCAATCCGGATTCCAGACGCGTTCGATCCTCCCGCCGGTCGCTGTCCAAGTTGGAATACACATCTTCTGCTTGAGGCCCCAGGCCCGCGCCCCTGACCTCCACGTCATCAGGGGGGACCAGTGCCCTTGAAGTGCTGTGCTCTGATGACAGTTTCCTTGAACGTGACCGTGGCGGGGTGCTTGGTCCATGCCCAACGAACCAGTCCGGCACACAGAGATGCGATCTGCCAGGCAGCCCATGAGCACTGCCCGCCACTCCTTCCGCCTGTTCACGTCACCCTGAGGGGTTCCAACTGCTGCTGCCCGCCCGCTAGAAGCCTGCTCCCAATGCTGTGACCCAGACTCCTCCCGGAACGATCTCCTCCCTGGAAATCTGCACCGCTGATCTCCGCCAAAAAGCTATGCCCATCGCTGCTAAGCGGTGGTTCCACATCCGCCTCAGCATTGACCAGGCCCCGCAGCAGCGGTGCACCTGCGATGACACCGCCACGGGCCCGTGACGTAATCCGTGCAGGCCGCTGAGAAGTTGCGGCCTGCTCTTCCTGTCGCAGCCGCATGTCTACTGCGGCCTGTATCCCCAGTGAGGGCCACACTTCCGGTCTGGCATTCGCGCCTCTTCGACTCCACTGCCCTGTGCCTGCAGGACGGCTTGGTGGATTCCTGCCGGGGCGGGCACGTCGCGGGGAAGGCACACAACCGCGCCCGCTGTCCGCAGGGTCCCCGGAGGGGCTCAGGAGCCTGCGCCTGCAGCGCGCCACTATGTCCGGTGACAGTCTCTCCGGGGGCCTTGTCCTCCTGCCCCTCCTGCTCATCTCCCGCGACCTGGAGGCACAGAGAATTGAAGCTAATTGCTCCTCCAGCCAACTTCCGCGTCGAGAGCGGGCCATTTCCCGGAGCCTGTCCATAAGATCGTCCGCAGACTCCATCAGGTAAAAATTTCAGTGCTTCCTCTCAGGTTTTCTTAAGTGAAAGTGGCGATGTTCCCGTACTTTTCACAACTAACCCCTAAACTCTCCCCTATAAATGCCTCCTTTCTACACCTCCACCAATTCCTTTAAATCTACAAAAAAGCCTTTTTTTAAACCCTCCCATAGCCAACAGCAGTCATGGGGGGCTTCCATTTAGCCTTGCCTATTCCAGCCCCCTTCTTTAGAATGGGTGGTAGTACGTATGCTTGACAGCAGTTCAATTCACTCCTTATGGGGATGCCAAGCACTGCTTTTCCAGGAGCCCCATAGAAAATGAAAGGCATTGCAGTAGGGCATCTCTATTTTGTGACAGGTATAAAAATATCCTTTCTGATGATCGGTGCAGGTCCCAGCGATGGGACACCCAGGGATAGACAAGTTATATCATATTCTATGGATAAATTATGACTTGTTTTCACTGGAAAACCCCCTTTGACAACTTTCTCTTTTAGACACATGCTCAAATATACCAGGCAACTCTTCACACAGATATCTTCAGGCCTTCTGATCTTCAGGCCTTCTGATCTTCACCACCAATTGCAGGCAGACTGAACTCCAGTTAACAACTGCTCTCGGTGACCAAGCTATCACCACCACGCTGCAATCCTTCTACATGGCAGAGTTCTCAAGCCTAACTTGCTCTCCAGCTAAATGCAATGCCAATGGCACCGCATGTGGACACCTGGATTCTCCCTTATTGGCACCTTACCTCCACTATTGTCAATTCCTGACTGCTCTTCCTCGTAGCTTTCTGTCACAATGTGGTTGAGCTCAGTTGAACCAAGCACATTTTTCCTGCAACATCAGTCTGTTCCAGAGCCTACTACTACATTGTTATTATCTACCCCTGACAATTACCACACAATAGGAAGGAGAAAGACCGGCGCACTGTCCTATTAAAAGAATTGTGTGCTGGAGGAAGGGACTCCTGCTCCAGACCAATAGAGGTAGGAGCCTCAGCACCACAAAAGAAAATGAGATTGTAGGTCTTGCTTCAGTGTAAATTTATTATGATCCGGCAAGGAGTCAAAAACACATGTGGATGTGATGCTGAGATTCCTACCTCAATTACCACACAATCCTGTTATCCTGGGAGGTCATGGGCATATGGCAACTTCAACTGCATCTGTGCCCCCAGGATACAGATATAATTGAAAATAATGAGACTATTAGCAGACAGGTCCTCTAAGGGTCACATGATCTGTTTGTGTCACATCACCAGAAGGCCTGATATGCAGAGTAGATATAGTTGGAAATGGCAAAATTAGTAAAACAAGTAAGGCCAAGTCTAAGGACATGTGGAGTGTTTGAAACGCGTTCGGTTTCTCATCTAATTTTTTCCAGAACTGCCATTTCCAAGTACACCTCATTTGATGTTTCACAATAACACCATTTATTGTTTTAACATGATCTGATAAAGACTTTATTTTTATTTTTATGCTTGAAGCTGGATTTGTTACTTTTACATATCAGTTGTCTTCATGTCTGGCAGAGACTAAACTCGGTGCTTCGCTGATGGAATCTAATTCAAGTTCCTTTTTAGGGTGATCGGAGACGTTTTTTTCTTCATTTTTCTGATATTCAGAGACCAGTTCTTTAACCCAGCAGTAACAAGCAGTGATGTGACAGGCAAGTTTGAGTATGGGACAGCATACTATGGTGAGGGAGACTTATGCTTTCTCCTCCATCATTCTCCTTTTGCGTCTGACATCCTAGTGCAGCTGGCGCTATGACGTCACTACATCATGCCCGATGAGCCGAGCAATGCAGAGCTGCAAAATGCATACTGCTTTGCTGGGGCCATCATACAATATGTAGGACTGTGTGAGGGGCCATCATACAATTTGTAGAGCTTGGAGGGCTATTTGGGTGGCCATCATATTATTTGGACTACTAAGTGGGGGCCATCATACTAATTTGAGTAGTATGTGGGAGGCCATTTTTATGGGGGTATCATAATGTTTGAAAGGTTATTTGTGGGGCCATTATATTATTTGGAGGTCTATTTTAGGGACCATCATGCTATTTGGGGGGCATCATACTACTTAGAGGGCTATATGAGGAGCCATAATATTGTTTGGAGGGCTATTTGGGGGACCATCATGTTAACTGGAGGGCCATCATACTATTTGGAGGACTAATAGGGAGACTATCATGCTATTTGGAGGGCTATTTGGGAGACATCATGCTATTTGGAGGACTATTTGGGGGTCATTATATTATGTGTGGTGAGTGACCATTATACTGTTTGGAGGGCTGTGTGAGGGCCAGTTATACTGTTTGGAAGGTTATTCGCGAGCTGTTTGGAGGGTTGTGTGGGAGTAATTATACTGTTTGGAGGGTTAGTGGGGGCCTTTATACTGTATGCGGGCCATTATACAGTATGGATGGTTTTGCAAGGGCCATTATACTGTTCGGAGGGTTGTGCGATGGTCATTATACAGAGTGCAGGGTTGTGGGAGGTCCATTTTACCATGTGGAGACTTTTGTGTGGGTCATTATGATGTGTGGAGGGCTATGCGGGGGCTATATAAAACTATTTGAAGGTATATTTGGAAAACCAATATACTATTTGGAGGACTATTTTGAGGTCTATCATATCACTTGAGGGGCCATCATACTATTTGAAAGACTCTGTGTCAGACCATCATGCTATTTGGAGGCCATTACATTATCTGGAGGGTTGTGTGGGGACCATTATACTGTTTGCAGGGATTTGTGAGGGCCAATTATACTGTTTGGAAGGCTATGCAGGAGTCATTATATTATTTGGATAGTTGGGCAGGGACGATTATACTCTATAAAGGGTTGTGGGAGTCATTATACCATTTGGAGGACTATTTAGGGGCCATTATATTATTTGAACGGCTGTGCGAGGGGAGGGCATTACACTGTTTGGAGGGTTAAAGGGAGCCAGTGTACTGTATGTGGGCCATTATACAGTGTGGATGGTTGTTCGAGGACCATTATACTGTTTGCAGGGGTGTGCGGGGGCCATTATACTGTGTGGAGAGTTGTGCGTGAGCCATTTTACTATATGGAGGGCTGTGGGGGCCATTATACTGTGTGGAGGGCTATGTCTGGCCCATTATATTGTTTGGAGGGCTAGTGTGGGCAATTATAATGTGTGCGGGCCAGTATACAATGTGAAGGGTTGTGCAGGGGCCATAATACTGTATGGAGGGTTATGCTGGGGCTATTATACTCTGTGGAGGGTTGTGCGGGAGCAATTATACAATGTGGAGGGTTGTGTAGGGGTCATCATATTGTGTGGAGGGTTGCTGGGGCCACTAGATGGTATGGAGGGACACTGCTGTATGGAGTGCCACTATACTGCATTGAGGGCCATCATACTGTATGGAGGGCTGTGTGGGGGTAATCATAATATGTGGCGGGTTGTGTGGGGGCATTGTACTGTATGTGGGGTGGTATGTGGTGGCATTATTCTACTTGTGGGTGCATATAAAGGTGAGGTTAGGGAAGTGGCTTACTGTAAAATAGATGCAACAGTATGTGTCCCACTTTCCTGTTTTTGAAACATGAGCGGTATGTGCTGCTACTAGTGTTGAGCATTCCGATACCGCAAGTATCGGGTATCGGCCGATATTTGCTGTATCGGAATTCCGATACCGAGATCAGATACTTTTGTGGTATCGGGTATCGGTATCGAAACAACATTAATGTGTAAAATAAAGAATTAAAATAAAAAATATTGCTATACTCACCTCTCCGACGCAGCCTGCACCTTACCGAGGGAACCGGCAGCGTTGTTTGCTTAAAATTCGCGCTTTAACTTCCTTACGTGAAGTCCCGGCTTGTGATTGGTCGCGCGCCGCCCATGTGGCCGCGACGCGACCAATCACAGCAAGCCGTGACGTAATTTCAGGTCCTTCAGGATTTTAAAATTACGTTCCGGCTTTGTGATTGGTCGCGTCGCGGTCACATGGGCGACGCGACCAATCACAAGCCGTGACGTCACGGGAGGCTGGACACGCGCGCATTTTAAAATGCGCGCGTGTCCTGCCTCCCGTGACGTCCCGGCTTGTGTTTGGTCGCGTCGCCCATGTGGCCGCGACGCGACCAATCACAGCAAGCCGTGACGTAATTTTAGGTCCTTCAGGATTTTAAAATTACGTTCCGGCTTGTGATTGGTCGCGTCGCGGTCACATGGGCGACGCGACCAATCACAAGCCATGACGTCACGGGAGGCAGGACACGCGCGCATTTTAAAATAATTCTTTATTTTACACATTAATATGGTTCCCAGGGCCTGAAGGAGAGTTTCCTCTCCTTCAGACCCTGGGAACCATCAGGAATACCGTCCGATACATGAGTCCCATTGACTTGTATTGGTATCGGGTATCGGTATCGGATTAGATCCGATACTTTGCCGGTATCGGCCGATACTTTCCGATACCGATACTTTCAAGTATCGGACGGTATCGCTCAACACTAGCTGCTACATCAAAACAGACTGTCATCCCTGAGCCAGCCTCAGCCTCTTTAAAACGACAGCAGTGCAGAGTGTTGCCACCCATTGTTTGACCAACCTGTGATCAAACATTATAGGGCACAAAGCGTGACATAAACAGTATACATTATGTCTGAGCAATCTATCAGATAATTCTAAGGTAATGCACCAACAGAGAATGGCATACTGTTTAAATCGTGTTTTTATGTTAAAGGGGTTGTCCAGACTATTATAATGATGGCCTCTCCTTAGGATAAGTTATCAATATCTCAGTAATGTGGGTGATGTTCCCAGTGCCAGAGATCATCGGACGAGATCAGTTGTGGAGCTGCACAGCACAGCTCCGTCATCAGTATAGTGGCCGCGCCAGGTACTGCGCATCTGCCCCCTATTTGACTCAATAAAGGGCAGTTGTGCAGTACCCAGCTGCAGTCACTTTACAGTTGCCAGAGCAGTGCTGCGTAGTTTTGCAACTGAGCGCAACCGGCAGCGACTGGGAACAGCTGATCGTCGGTAATGTCGGTTGTTGCGCACTCCCACGGATCATATATGGATGACCTATCCTTAGTATCGGAAATCAATATAAAATTCTCTGACAACCACTTTAAGGTATTTTCTGCTTAATTTTTGATAATGCTTTTTTCAACTTTAATCATCACTCTCAGTTCAAAAAAAAAAATCAGAACTCTTGCAATTTTAAAACTGGTCACTAGGCCTTATAAAAGACGCAAGACGCATACTTCCTGCTCTGTTCACATGACTTGTCAGCAGTTGATCTACTGATAGACAGGATTACAGTGAGAGATAACGCCTCTATATACAGAAGATAGTTCAGGATCCACTGTTCACAATAGGTGATGTCACAGCTCACCTCCTCCCCCTCCCTGCACAAAATTACCTTTGCCCACATTACAGCATCCCTAGCAAACACTTCTATACAGACTATTATGCTTGTAATCATAATACTGATGCTAGTGTCCACGTGAAGAACAGGAATTAGGAGTCTTACGTTATGCCTAGTAATCAATGTTAACATTGCAAGATTTTTTTTTTTTAAAGCACCACTTCAGCTTTTTTTGCATTTCATTGCTGGAGTGGTGCTTCTAATCTAAGTTCCCTAAATCTAGTTTCATTCTTACCAGCCACTGTCTTCAGCTTTTCCCAGAGCTGCTCCGGTCCCGCGCCGCCATCATCTTGTGACGGCAACTTGTGACTGGCCGGAAGTCAGAGGAACCTGGCACAAGTCCTCAATATAATATAAGTCTATGAAAGCCTCGTTCACGGCTTGTTCTGGTTCCCATAGACTTACATTCATTGAGCTGTTTAAAGTTTCGGAAATCATTTTGTATCCAAATCCGGCTTTAAACTTCTCCACAACAGTATCACGGACCTGCCTGTTGTGTTCCTTGGTCTTCATGATGCTCTCTGTGCTTCAAACAGAACCCTGAGACTATCACAGAGCAGGTGCATTTATACGGAGACTTGATGACACACAGGTGGATTATATTTATCATCATTATGCATTTAGGACAACATTGGATCATTCAGAGATCCACAATGAACTTCTGGAGAGAGTTTACTGCACTGAAAGTAAAGGGGCCGAATAATATTGCACACTCCACTTTTCAGTTTTTGATTTTCCACAAAATTTACAATAACCAATAAATTTCGTTCAACTTCACAATTGTGTTCCACTTGTTGTTGATTCTTCTCCAAAAATTTACATTTGGTATCTTTATGTTTGAAGCATGATATGTGGGAAAAGGTTGAAAAGTTCCAGGGGGCCAAATGCTTTCGCAAGAGGAAAAGGTTGAAACTCGGTCAAAGGAGAGCTGAAAGGAAACTCTGACACCAGAGTGGCTTAACCCCATTCTGGTGTCAGAGTTTCCTTTCAGCGCTCCTTTGACCGAGTTTCACCCTTTTCCTGATTCTGTCCTCCTTCGGAGGTGTTCGGCTGGCGCTGCTGGTGGACTGTGCGCCCTCCCCTCACTAGGGCTACCTATCCAGCCCTCATAAAGAATCCACCTTTTACTGACTTTGAATACTTTCACAAGGCACTGTATATACGAGCTGAAGAGCCCGGCATTGCCTGGGCATAGTAACTAACTGTGATTAGCTATAGCACCTCACATCTCTCATTTTCCCCCCTCACTTCTCTAATTTTTCCCCCTAACACCTGTCATTTTGACCTCACACCTGTCATTTTCCTCTCAGTATATACCTGTATGTCATCTCCTGTATATAGTATATACCTGTATGTCATCTCCTACTGTATATAGTATATACCTGTATGTCATCTCCCCTGTATATAATATATACCTGTATGTCATCTCCTCCTGTACATAGCATATACCTGTATGTCATCTCCCCTGTATATAGTATATACCTGTATGTCATCTCTTCTGTATATAGTATATACCTGTATGTCATCTCCTCCTGTATATAGTATATACCTGTATGTCATCTCCTGTATATAGTATATACCTATATGTCATCTCCTGTATATAGTATATACCTGTATGTCATCTCCCCTGTATATAGTATATACTTATATGTCATCTCCTCGTGTATATATTATGTGCCTGTGTGTCATCTGCTTCTGTATATAGTATATACCTGTATGTCATCTCCTCCTGTATATAGTATATACGTCTATATCATCTCATCCTGTATATAGTATATACCTGTGTATGATCTCCTCCTGTATATAGTATATACCTGTATGTCATCTTCTCCTGTATATAGTATATACCTGTATGTCATCTCCTCTTGTATATAGTATATACCTGTGTGTCATCTCCTCCTGTATTAGACCTCGTCCACACGTTATTTGGTCAGTATTTTTACCTCAGTATTTGTAAGCTAAAACTTGGAGTAAAACAATCAGAGGAAAAGTTTATTAGAAACACGTCACCACTTCTTTATTTTTATCCCACTCGTTGTTTTGGCTTATAAATACTGAGGTAAAATATGTCATCTACTCCTGTATATAGTACATACAGTACAGACCAAAAGTTTGGACACACCTTCTCATTTAAAGATTTTTCTGTATTTTCATGACTATGAAAATTGTACATTCACACCGAAGGCATCAAAACTATGAATTAACACATGTGGAATTATATAATTAACAAAAAAGTGTGAAACAACTGAAATTATGTCTTATATTCTAGGTTCTTCAAAGTAGCCACCTTTTGCTTTGATGACTGCTTTGCACACTCTTGGCATTCTCTTGATGAGCTTCAAGAGGTAGTCACCGGAAATGGTTTTGCAACAATCTTGAAGGAGTTCCAAGAGATGCTTAGCACTTGTTGGCCCTTTTGCCTTCACTCTGCGGTCCAGCTCACCCCAAACCATCTCGATTGGGCTCAGGTCTGGTGACAGTGGAGGCCAGGTCATCTGGCATAGCACCCCATCACTCTCCTTCTTGGTCAAATAGCCCTTACATAGCCTGGAGGTGTGTTTGGGTTCATTGTCCTGTTGAAAAATAAATGATGGTCCAACCAAACACAAACCGGATGGAATAGCATGCCGCTGCAAAATGCTGTGGTAGCCATGCTGGTACAGTATGCCTTCAATTTTGAATAAATCCCCAACAGTGTCACCAGCAAAGCACCCCCAGACCATCACACCTCCTTCTCCATGCTTCTTGGTGGGAACCAGGCATGTGGTCCATCCATTCACCTTTTCTGCATCGCACAAATACACGGTGGTTGGAACCAAAGATCTCAAATTTGGACTCATCAGACCAAAGCACAGATTTCCACTGGTCTAATATCCATTCCTTGTGTTCTTTAGGCCAAACAAGTCTCTTCTGCTTGTTGCCTGTCCTTAGCAGTGGTTTCCTAGCAGCTATTTTACCTTGAAGGCTTACTGCACAAAGTCTCCTCTTAACAGTTGTTGTAGAGATGTGTCTGCTGCTAGAACTCTCTGTGGCATTGACCTGGTCTCTAATCTGAGCTGCTGTTAACCTGGGATTTCTGAGGCTGGTGACTTGGATAAACTTATCCTCAGAAGCAGAGGTGACTCTTGGTTTTCCTTTCCTGGGGCGGTCCTCATGTGAGCCAGTTTCTTTGTAGCGCTTGATGGTTTTTGTGACTGCACTTGGGGACACTTTCAAAGTTTTCCCAATTTTTCGGACTGACTGACCTTCATTTCTTAAAGTAATGATGGCCACTCGTTTTTCGTTAACTAGCTGCTTTTTTCTTACCATAATACAAATTCTAACAGTCTATTCAGTAGGACTATCAGCTGTGTATCCACGAGACTTCTGCACAACACAACTGATGGTCCCAACACCATTTATAAGGCAAGAAATCCCACTTATTAAACCTGACAGGGCACACCTGTGAAGTGAAAACCATTCCCGGTGACTGCCTCTTGAAGCTCATCAGGAGAATGCCAAGAGTGTGCAAAGCAGTCATCAAAGAAAAAGGTGGCTACTTTGAAGAACCTAGAATATAAGACATATTTTCAGTTGTTTCACACTTTTTTGTTAAGTATATAATTCCGCATGTGTCAATTCGTAGTCTTGATGCCTTCAGTGTGAATGTGCAATTTTCAGTCATTAAAATACAGAAAAACCTTTAAATGAGAAGGGGTGTCCAAACTTTTGCTCTGTACTGTACCTGTATGTCATCTCTGCTGTATATTGTATATACCTGTATGTCATCTCCTCCTGTATATAGTATATACCTGTGTGTCATCTCCTCCTGTATATAGTATATACCTGTATGTCATCTCCTCCTGTATACAGTATATACCTGTGTGTCATCTCCTCCTGTATATAGTATATACCTGTGTGTCATCTCCTCCTGTATATAGTATATACCTGTGTGTCATCTTCTCCTGTATTAGACCTCGTTCACACGTTATTTGGTCAGAATTTTTACCTCAGTATTTACATGGAAAGAAATAGAACCGGAGGATAGAAGCCGCGCAGACCACAATAAAGGTAACAGAGTTACACACACACTCTGTTTATTAGCCTACGCGTTTCGTGGCAAACAGGCCACTTCATCAGGGCATCCTGCCCTGATGAAGTGGCCTGTTTGCCACGAAACGCGTAGGCTAATAAACAGAGTGTGTGTGTAACTCTGTTACCTTTATTGTGGTCTGCGCGGCTTCTATCCTCCGGTTCTATTTCTTTCCATGTGGATCCATACTGTTTGCCGGGAGCCTGCTGCGACCATACGTGCTTATCCAAGGGAGTTGTGACTTATCACAACCAGACCAGGTGAGTCTGTTTTTGTGGGGGTCCAGGTGATTGCGATACCTGAAGGTATTACTCTATGTGCGCTTCTTTTTCTTGTTTTTAGATACCTCAGTATTTGTAAGCCAAAACTTGGAGTAAAATAATCAGAGGAAAAGTTTATTAGAAACAAGTCTCCACTTCTGTATTTTTCTCCCACTCGTGGTTTTGGCTCATAAATACTGAGGTAAAATACTGACGAAATACTGAACTTGTGAATGTAGCCTTATACACAGCCTCCACCTGCAGCGCCTCACTGTCCTCTATACACAGCCTCATACTGCAGCATCACCGCACTTCTCTTATTTTCCCCCTGACATCTCTCATTTCCTCCCTGACATCTCTATCCATGAGGCTCCTCCATTTCCACTGACGTCATGCCTCACAGGAACAACTCCATTCAAGACACGACGGAGCTAGATGTGGCCTGTGCCTGCTATGCGGAGTGGGCGTGGCTAGGGAAAACTGTTGCTCATAGCAACCAATCACCACTCAGCTTTCATCTTTTAAACGGCTCTGGTGAAATGAAAGATGCTTAGTGATTGGTTGTGGAATAGGCAGGGCTATGTGGAGTGGGCATGGCCGACACACACACACATGCATACACTCAGCTTTATATATTTGATTTATATACATACAGTGCCTACAAGTAGTATTCAACCCCCTGCAGATTTAGCAGGCTTACACATTTGGAATTAACTTGGCATTGTGACATTTGGACTGTAGATCATCCTGGAAGTGTGAAATGCACTGCAGCAAAAAAGAATGTTATTTCTTTGTTTATTTTTTTTTTAAATTGTGAAAAGTCTTTTCAGAGGGCCATTTATTATTCAACCCCTCAACCCACCAGAATTCTGTTTGGTTCCCCTAAAGTATTAAGAAGTAGTTCAGGCACAAAGAACAATGAGCTTCACATGTTTGGATTAATTATCTCTTTTTCCAGCCTTTTCTGACTATTTAAGACCCTCGGATAACGCCCTACCTAATAGGTCAGTTAAATAAGGAGGGGAGGGGTGGGAATACCCCGATAACCCCTTAAAAGTGTAAAATACTAAACGGTATACCAGGTTTGAAGATGTTATAACAAATGTGATACACACTCATAAACTATAAGGGTGTGCAGATATATGCAAGGTATCCCTATAGGCTAAGAGTTGGCCCTAGAGATAGATCTACCTATATGCGGAGGTTGGCACCCTTAAAGAGATCGAGAATGGCGCCCCCGCTCGTGCGATGACTCTCCCTAGTCTCCTGGCTCCTCCCTATAAGGGATAGAGTGAGAAACAGAACGCCAGATGGCTGTAAATAACTTGTAAAAATATATATATATGTGTGGTGCCTCTTACATATCGTCTCAGGCCCTCCCCTCCAATGTGCTGTAAGACCCAAGGATAGAGATAAATATATTTGCATACAACACATCCAGTGGGGGGCATTAATAATCGGAGAAAACTTGTAAAGTAGAGGACACCAGAGGAGACTATTGCAAAGCTGAGGACACCAAACTGAAGATCAAACCTGACCAAACTGACCGATAATTAGACCCTGCAAAAATGCATATACCACATAGATGACCAAATGACACCCCATGTAACTGGAACAGATTATTTGCAGATACTCATAGGACATAGTAGAATTGATATATTAATCCAAGATGATATTATACTCATCTGTTATAAACTGCAACCAGTCCAGACATCATGGCTCACATTGATGACTTGAAGGCGAGAAATGCCTCACCCCTACTCTCGACGCGTTTTCCCCCACATGGTTGGGTTCATCAGGAGAGATTAGATGAACATATGGCAGTATAGATAGATGAAAACAAAATAGGGCTGCGGTTGTTACCTGAAGGTACCTCCTTGATATACACGCTCATATCCAAACACTTCCTGTTTAAAGATGTGCTATACCGTTGCCTTGATTAAACAACCACAAAACCAAAGAGCGCAATGCTTAGCTCAGGTAGCCGCCATGTTAGTAGAGTCCAAAATTGCCCCCATACAGAGATCAAGAAGCTAACATGCTCTAGCGGCTAGGGAAAGAGATGTAACAAACGGCCGCTGAATACGGCGCATGCGCTCAGCAACGAAGGCTGATGAAGTCAGAGATGACCAGAGCGCAGGCCCAGCTAGATAACCTATAAGAGATAGAAACATACCCCGCTGAAACAAAGCCGCTACAATGCACAGTGTGTGCGCCAAGAACAAATACATCCATATAGTGCGCACATATAAAAGCTGGTAAGAACGGTGTAATGCGCAAGTTTTACAAAATAAGAGCATATATACAAAACACAGTATTGCCATCAACAATAACGCATACTAAGCAATAGAGACTTGGCAGTAGAGGCGATAGGATAAAGGGTATAGTAAAGTAAGTATATTCACACATCAGAACATGGTATATATATAACGTGCTAGCACATTTAAATGGGAGCATTAGCTCTTAATAGCAACATCCTCTATGAGCTAGGCATGGAGGCCCTATAACCCGCAAAGAATAAATGTGTAAATATAAACATACAACGTGATGAAAAGCACCAGATAAATAATGAGAAATACCGGGCAATAGCCCAAGTTAAAAGGTCTGGCTAGTGATAATGGAATACTGACTTACAAAAAACAGCAATAATTTTGCTGCTCATTCAGACCATCCGGTACAAGGGTTCGCAGCCTGAAAATCCATTGACATTCTTTTTGTAAAAGCAATTTGTCCAAATTACTGCCCCGTGGGTTACGTCGCACCACTTCAAGGACACAGAAAGAAATGGCTCTACTATCATTAGAATGGGTCAGTCTGACGTGCTTAGCCACTGGTGTGTCTCGCTTATGTTTAATATCACCGAGATGCTCGCCAATGCGTCTCCGTAGCTCTCTCTTAGTTTTACCAATATAATTGAGAGGACACACACATGTGGCCATATATACCACTCCTTCCGACTTGCAATTTGCAAAGTCCCTCATACAGTAGATCCTGGCCGATGTGGTACTCTTAAAGGTTTTTTCCTTCCTCACCCACAAACAAAATTTACAATCACCACATTTGAAGGTACCACAGGGTTTACGATCTAGCCATGTACCTGGTGGTTTGGGTCGATCGTAAAAACTGTGGACTAATCTGTCTTTCAACGATCTACCCTTTTTATACGTAATTTTGGGAGTGGGTGGGACAAAATCTTTAAGGTCGGGGTCAGCTCTTAATATCCCCCAATGTTTTTTTATAATGCTCTGTACCATATTAGACTTGTTATCAAACATGCCAATAATTCTCGGGACCTCAGATACATCCGTTTTAGGTGATGGGTGAAGTAGATCATGACGAGCACAACCAACTGCATTCCTCCATGCCCCATCCAAAACCACTCCCGGGTAACCCCTCTGGCTAAACCTACATTTAAGGTCATGAGCCTGTGTAGTGAACTCTTGATTGTCAGAACAATTCCTCCTGATACGTAGAAATTGACCTTTTGGGATACCCTTGCGCAATGCGCCTGGATGAAAACTATCCCATCTAAGGAGACTATTAGTGGACGTTGGTTTTCTGAAGGTCCTGGTAGAAATCCCACCCTTGTGATTTTTCTGAATATTAAGGTCAAGAAAGTTGATAGACTCCTCATGTATCTCCGAAGTAAATCTCATATTGATTTCATTATCATTAATACACAGGATAAAACGGTTAAATTCATCCACAGTGCCAGTCCATAAAATAAACACATCGTCGATGAATCTCAACCAAAATAAGATCTTAGGGAACCACCAGGCCTCCTCCACAAGAATGGTAGTCTCCTCCCACCAGCCCAGGAAGAGATTAGCATACGATGGGGCACAAGGACTCCCCATCGCTGTCCCCCTGAGCTGGTGGTAGGTCCTCCCAAAATAAAGGAAGTAATTGTGATTTAAGATGTATGTCATGAGTTCAACAACAAACTTGTTATGCGGGGTACACTGATTAGCTCGGGTGCTAAGGAAAAATTCCATCCCCCTGATGCCTGCCTCATGTGGAATATTACTGTATAATGCTTCTACGTCAATGGACGCAAGGTAAGTATCCGTCCCAATGTCCATGTCCTCAAGTTTAGTAAGTAAATCCATGGTATCCCTCAGATACGAGGGTAGTGAGGTTACAAATGGACGAAGAATCCGATCCACATAGATCCCCACATTCTGGCCCAGGGAATCAACCCCGGACACAATGGGGCGTCCTTTCAACGGAGCAACTCCTTTATGTATTTTAGGAAGACAGTAAAAGGCAGGCACCAGAGGGAGAGACGGGGAGAGAAAATCAAACTCATCCTTGGTTAGCAAACCAAGGTCTAGACCTTTGGCCAAAATATCTATAAGGATATCAATGTAAAGCAAGGTTGGATCCTTATTCAGAATTTCATATGTCTTTCTGTCATCTAATATCAGCTGGCACATAGTCATATATTGGTCATGATCCATCAAGACCATGTTGCCCCCCTTATCGGAGGGCTTGATGACAATCTCTTTATTATTTTCTAATTCCGTTAGGGCCAGTAACTCTGATTTGGTGAGGTTAGGTGGTGGATCCCACCCCATGTCTTTGGGGTTAATCCTCAACAGTTCCTCCTCTACCACTTTCAGAAAAATGTCTACAGAATCCAACCCCCCAGCCGGGGGTGCTATAGTGCTCTTCCGTTTAAGCGACGTAAAGGGACCCACACCAACATTGTGTTCCCTATCACTCAATAGTTCAGTCAAGATATCAACGGCCTCAAGATCCTCAATCGGAATCCCCATACTCTCACACCTTTCCCTGTCTTTTTGAAGATGAAACTTGTGCTATTTGAGTTTGCGTGCAAAGAGATTCACATCCTTAACCCAGCCAAATGCATCATATCTAGTTGTGGGTACGAAATTAAGGCCCTTGAGTAATACACTGTATTCGTCGTACGACAATTTATAATTACTAAGATTGATAATTTGTCCAGACCCCACAGGATTTAGGTCATTCTGTTTCTCAATGGATATCCAAGTGGGGTCCTCTGCTCCAAAAAAGAAGCAGAAGAGGAGGGTGAGTGAGACGAGGGTATAAATCCTGGCGTCCCTAATGACAGTTCGCCCGTTGTGATAGCTGAGGTGTTTGTATGAGACCCCGTCTGTAACCGCATATCCCCTGTTGGTCCCATAGGGGCACCCAGATGCGTATTGTGATTCTGCCATCTGCGTCTTTGTCCTCTACCTCGTGTTCTCCCCCTCTGTCTCCACCTCCCTCTTGAGTTAGATCGATCTCTATCAGAATTGTCTGTTTCTGATGATGAAATGTCAGTACGGTATTCTCGTTGGGGATTCAGAAAATTATATGCCCTATTTTCTTTGAACTCGGTAAAATCTCTCGTAAATTGAAAATGTTTTCTATCTTTGATGTTCGCCTGAAATTTCTCCACAGAGGTTTGTAATAAAGATTCCCTCCTCGTAAATTCGGGATCAGATTTAAAAACCAAGGTTTTATCTATGAGTTCTCCTAATGCTTTCCTCGTACGTTCAAAATTAATTTTCTCCTCTTCAATTAGGACGCCCCATTGTGTTGATTCCCTGGGCCAGAATGTGGGGATCTATGTGGATCGGATTCTTCGTCCATTTGTAACCTCACTACCCTCGTATCTGAGGGATACCATGGATTTACTTACTAAACTTGAGGACATGGACATTGGGACGGATACTTACCTTGCGTCCATTGACGTAGAAGCATTATACAGTAATATTCCACATGAGGCAGGCATCAGGGGGATGGAATTTTTCCTTAGCACCCGAGCTAATCAGTGTACCCCGCATAACAAGTTTGTTGTTGAACTCATGACATACATCTTAAATCACAATTACTTCCTTTATTTTGGGAGGACCTACCACCAGCTCAGGGGGACAGCGATGGGGAGTCCTTGTGCCCCATCGTATGCTAATCTCTTCCTGGGCTGGTGGGAGGAGACTACCATTCTTGTGGAGGAGGCCTGGTGGTTCCCTAAGATCTTATTTTGGTTGAGATTCATCGACGATGTGTTTATTTTATGGACTGGCACTGTGGATGAATTTAACCGTTTTATCCTGTGTATTAATGATAATGAAATCAATATGAGATTTACTTCGGAGATACATGAGGAGTCTATCAACTTTCTTGACCTTAATATTCAGAAAAATCACAAGGGTGGGATTTCTACCAGGACCTTCAGAAAACCAACGTCCACTAATAGTCTCCTTAGATGGGATAGTTTTCATCCAGGCGCATTGCGCAAGGGTATCCCAAAAGGTCAATTTCTACGTATCAGGAGGAATTGTTCTGACAATCAAGAGTTCACTACACAGGCTCATGACCTTAAATGTAGGTTTAGCCAGAGGGGTTACCCGGGAGTGGTTTTGGATGGGGCATGGAGGAATGCAGTTGGTTGTGCTCGTCATGATCTACTTCACCCATCACCTAAAACGGATGTATCTGAGGTCCCGAGAATTATTGGCATGTTTGATAACAAGTCTAATATGGTACAGAGCATTATAAAAAAACATTGGGGGATATTAAGAGCTGACCCCGACCTTAAAGATTTTGTCCCACCCACTCCCAAAATTACGTATACAAAGGGTAGATCGTTGAAAGACAGATTAGTCCACAGTTTTTACGATCGACCCAAACCACCAGGTACATGGCTAGATCGTAAACCCTGTGGTACCTTCAAATGTGGTGATTGTAAATTTTGTTTGTGGGTGAGGAAGGAAAAAACCTTTAAGAGTACCACATCGGCCAGGATCTACTGTATGAGGGACTTTGCAAATTGCAAGTCGGAAGGAGTGGTATATATGGCCACATGTGTGTGTCCTCTCAATTATATTGGTAAAACTAAGAGAGAGCTACGGAGACGCATTGGCGAGCATCTCGGTGATATTAAACATAAGCGAGACACACCAGTGGCTAAGCACGTCAGACTGACCCATTCTAATGATAGTAGAGCCATTTCTTTCTGTGTCCTTGAAGTGGTGCGACGTAACCCACGGGGCAGTAATTTGGACAAATTGCTTTTACAAAAAGAATGTCAATGGATTTTCAGGCTGCGAACCCTTGTACCGGATGGTCTGAATGAGCAGCAAAATTATTGCTGTTTTTTGTAAGTCAGTATTCCATTATCACTAGCCAGACCTTTTAACTTGGGCTATTGCCCGGTATTTCTCATTATTTATCTGGTGCTTTTCATCACGTTGTATGTTTATATTTACACATTTATTCTTTGCGGGTTATAGGGCCTCCATGCCTAGCTCATAGAGGATGTTGCTATTAAGAGCTAATGCTCCCATTTAAATGTGCTAGCACGTTATATATATACCATGTTCTGATGTGTGAATATACTTACTTTACTATACCCTTTATCCTATCGCCTCTACTGCCAAGTCTCTATTGCTTAGTATGCGTTATTGTTGATGGCAATACTGTGTTTTGTATATATGCTCTTATTTTGTAAAACTTGCGCATTACACCGTTCTTACCAGCTTTTATATGTGCGCACTATATGGATGTATTTGTTCTTGGCGCACACACTGTGCATTGTAGCGGCTTTGTTTCAGCGGGGTATGTTTCTATCTCTTATAGGTTATCTAGCTGGGCCTGCGCTCTGGTCATCTCTGACTTCATCAGCCTTCGTTGCTGAGCGCATGCGCCGTATTCAGCGGCCGTTTGTTACATCTCTTTCCCTAGCCGCTAGAGCATGTTAGCTTCTTGATCTCTGTATGGGGGCAATTTTGGACTCTACTAACATGGCGGCTACCTGAGCTAAGCATTGCGCTCTTTGGTTTTGTGGTTGTTTAATCAAGGCAACGGTATAGCACATCTTTAAACAGGAAGTGTTTGGATATGAGCGTGTATATCAAGGAGGTACCTTCAGGTAACAACCGCAGCCCTATTTTGTTTTCATCTATCTATACTGCCATATGTTCATCTAATCTCTCCTGATGAACCCAACCATGTGGGGGAAAACGCGTCGAGAGTAGGGGTGAGGCATTTCTCGCCTTCAAGTCATCAATGTGAGCCATGATGTCTGGACTGGTTGCAGTTTATAACAGATGAGTATAATATCATCTTGGATTAATATATCAATTCTACTATGTCCTATGAGTATCTGCAAATAATCTGTTCCAGTTACATGGGGTGTCATTTGGTCATCTATGTGGTATATGCATTTTTGCAGGGTCTAATTATCGGTCAGTTTGGTCAGGTTTGATCTTCAGTTTGGTGTCCTCAGCTTTGCAATAGTCTCCTCTGGTGTCCTCTACTTTACAAGTTTTCTCCGATTATTAATGCCCCCCACTGGATGTGTTGTATGCAAATATATTTATCTCTATCCTTGGGTCTTACAGCACATTGGAGGGGAGGGCCTGAGACGATATGTAAGAGGCACCACACATATATATATATTTTTACAAGTTATTTACAGCCATCTGGCGTTCTGTTTCTCACTCTATCCCTTATAGGGAGGAGCCAGGAGACTAGGGAGAGTCATCGCACGAGCGGGGGCGCCATTCTCGATCTCTTTAAGGGTGCCAACCTCCGCATATAGGTAGATCTATCTCTAGGGCCAACTCTTAGCCTATAGGGATACCTTGCATATATCTGCACACCCTTATAGTTTATGAGTGTGTATCACATTTGTTATAACATCTTCAAACCTGGTATACCGTTTAGTATTTTACACTTTTAAGGGGTTATCGGGGTATTCCCACCCCTCCCCTCCTTATTTAACTGACCTATTAGGTAGGGCGTTATCTATTTGTTTTTGTGTTCTTGTTATATTTAATAAAGTATTGGAATTTTATGGGGGTTTTCTAATGTTAAACTGGCTATTTTCCCTTTAGACATATATTTTTCGCTGTTAGCTATTTAAGACCCTCCCCAAACTTGTGAACAGCACTCAAACATGGTCAACATGGGAAAGACAAAGGAGCATTTCAAGGCCATCAGAGACAAGATCGTGGAGGGTCACAAGGCTGGCAAGGGGTCCAAAACCCTTTCCAAGGAGTTGGGCCTACCTGTCTCCACTGTTGGGAGCATCATCCGGAAGTGGAAGGCTTATGGAACTACTGTTAGCCTTCCACGGCCTGGACAGCCTTTGAAAGTTTCCTCCCGTGCCGAGGCCAGGCTTGTCCGAAGAGTCAAGGCTAACCCAAGGACAACAAGGAAGGAGCTCCGGGAAGATCTCATGGCAGTGGGGACATTGGTTTCAGTCAATACCATAAGTAACGTACTCCACCGCAATGGTCTCCGTTCCAGACGAGCCCGTAAGGTACCTTTACTTTCAAAGCGTCATGTCAAGGCTCGTCTACAGTTTGCTCATGATCACTTGGAGGACTCTGAGACTGACTGGTTCAAGGTTCTCTGGTCTGATGAGACCAAGATCGAGATCTTTGGTGCCAACCACACACGTGACGTTTGGAGACTGGATGGCACTGCATACGACCCCAAGAATACCATCCCTACAGTCAAGCATGGTGGTGGCAGCATCATGCTGTGGGGCTGTTTCTCAGCCAAGGGGCCTGTCCATCTGGTCCGCATCCATGGAAAGATGGATAGCACGGCCTACCTGGAGATTTTGGCCAAGAACCTCCGCTCCTCCATCAAGGATCTTAAGATGGGTCGTCATTTCATCTTCCAACAAGACAACGACCCAAAGCACACAGCCAAGAAAACCAAGGCCTGGTTCAAGAGGCAAAAAATCAAGGTGTTGCAGTGGCCTAGTCAGTCTCCTGACCTTAACCCAATTGAAAACTTGTGGAAGGAGCTCAAGATTAAAGTCCACATGAGACACCCAAAGAACCTAGATAACTTGGAGAAGATCTGCATGGAGGAGTGGGCCAAGATAACTCCAGAGACCTGTGCCGGCCTGATCAGGTCTTATAAAAGACGATTATTAGCTGTAATTGCAAACAAAGGTTATTCCACAAAATATTAAACCTAGGGGTTGAATAATAATTGACCCACACTTTTATGTTTAAAATTTATAAAAATTGAACTGAGCAACAAAACTTTTTGGTTTGTAAGATTTATGCATCTGTTAATAAATCCTGCTCTTGTTTGAAGTTTGAAGGCTCTAACTTATTTTCATCTTATTAAACCTGCTAAATCTGCAGGGGGTTGAATACTACTTGTAGGCACTGTATATATACATATAGATATATATATAAATATGTAGATATATATATATATATATATATATATATATATATATATATATATATATATATATATACACTCACCGGCCACTTTATTAGGTACACCTGTCCAACTTCTTGTTAACACTTAATTTCTAATCAGCCAATCAGATGACGGCAACTCAGTGCATTTAGGCATGTAGACATGGTCAAGACAATCTCCTGCAGTTCAAACCGAGCATCAGTATGGGGAAGAAAGGTGATTTGAGTGCCTTTGAACGTGGCATGGTTGTTGGTGCCAGAAGGGCTGGTCTGAGTATTTCAGAAACTGCTGATCTACTGGGATTTTCACGCACAACCATCTCTAGGGTTTACAGAGAATGGTCCGAAAAAGAAAAAAAATCCAGTGAGCGGCAGTTCTGTGGGCGGAAATGCCTTGTTGATGCCAGAGGTCAGAGGAGAATGGGCAGACTGGTGCGAGCTGATAGAAAGGCAACAGTGACTCAAATCGCCACCCGTTACAACCAAGGTAGGCCTAAGAGCATCTCTGAACGCACAGTGCGTCGAACTTTGAGGCAGATGGGCTACAGCAGCAGAAGACCACACCGGGTACCACTCCTTTCAGCTAAGAACAGGAAACTGAGGCTACAATTTGTACAAGCTCATCGAAATTGGACAGTAGAAGATTGGAAAAACGTTGCTTGGTCTGATGAGTCTCGATTTCTGCTGCGACATTCAGATGGTAGGGTCAGAATTTGGCGTAAACAACATGAAAGCATGGATCCATCCTGCCTTGTATGGAGCATCTTTGGGATGTGCAGCCGACAAATCTGCGGCAACTGTGTGATGCCATCATGTCAATATGGACCAAAATCTCTGAGGAATGCTTCCAGCACCTTGTTGAATCTATGCCACGAAGAATTGAGGCAGTTCTGAAGGCAAAAGGGGGTCCAACCCGTTACTAGCATGGTGTACCTAATAAAGTGGCCGGTGAGTGTATATATATATATTTATACAGCTCTGGTAAAATTTA